>NC_092151.1:15687330-15809830 GCF_045791955.1 Oncorhynchus clarkii lewisi
CATACAATACGTTTTGTAGTGATTCATATGTTGATGATGTAAAGAATATTTGCTGGTTTGTGGTGTGTAATGAGGAGCAACCAGACGCTGCACTTGACACATTTATGAAATTACTTATTCCAGTTACTAACAAGCACACACCTATTAAGAAAATTACTGTAAAAACTGTTAATTGATGAGGAATTAAAAAATTGTATGGATGAGGCAAAAGGTATGGCAATAAGTCTGGCAGCACAACCAATTGGCAAATGTACTGCAAATTGAGACATTTTAAAATATATATATTTTTATTTTACCTTTATTTAACCAGGCAAGTCAGTTAAGAACAAATTCTTATTTACAATGATGGCCTAGGAACGGTGGGTTAAATGCCTTGTTCAGGGGCAGAACGACAGATTTTTAAATTGACAGCTCGGGGATTCGTTCTTGCAACATTTCAGTTACTAGTCCAACGCTCTAACCACTAGGCTACCTGACACTCCAAATCATGTGACTAAACTAAATAAAAATCTAATTAAACTATACTATGAAACAATTGGATTTAAAGAATGACAGCACTTGCACTTCAGTTAAAAAGTTAAAAAGCTTTGTAGCACCTTAAATGATATTTTGGGCAAAATACTGCACAAAATACCCCACAAATTATCAAGGCACACATGTTAATTCAAATGTTTTCCAGGTGACTACCTCATGAACCTGGTTGAGGGAATGCCAAAAGTGTGCAAACTGTCATCAAGGTAAAGGGTGGCTACTTTGAAAAATATAAAATATATTTCGATCCATAGGTGTTATTTCATAGTTGTGATGTCTTCACTATTATTCTACAATGTAGAACAAAGTCAAAATAATTCAGAAAACCCCCGGAATTAGTAGGTGTGTCTAAACCTTTGACTGGTACTGTAACCTTATTGGGGAACCCTGGTCTAAACTCGAATGGCTCCAATTGTGATGTTTTGGAGCAGTAGACCTTAGAACCCATGTGGGCCGTTCTGGGAGGCCGTGGCTGCTTGAGGTGCCTTGTGTTGGGCACGCGCTTCAGGCGAGCCTGGAGATCACAAAGAGAGAGATTGAGAGAGATGGTGTGATGTCAGAACTTGTGGTAGGCAGTCATTGTAAATAATAATTTATTCTTAACTGACTTGCCTAGTTAAATAAAGGTTAAATACAAATAAATAAATAAAAAAGTGTGTGTGTGTGTGTGTGTATGTGTGCGTGTGTGTGTGTGTGTGTGTGTGTGTGTGTGTGTGTGTGTGTGTGTGTGTGTGTGTGTGTGTGGTACAGTAGTTCTTGGACCACCATGGGCCATTGTTTATCCCCCAGTCACAGGAATGGTCTATAGCCCCAGTAATTTCCAACCGGATGACAGAGTAATGTTTGAACTCCAGCACAGCAAACATTCAATTCAATACAAATTTATTTATGTCCACATGGATAAAACAGCCTTTAGGTAAACACAAGAGGCAGGTCTCTAAATACGCAGAGTCACCTTGAAAAACAACATGGTCAGTGGTGGGAAAAGTACCACTTATTCATATTTGAGTAGAAGTAAAACATTCTAGTAAATGCTATACATCAAATTTCTTATATGAAGCAAACCAGACAGACAGCACCATGTTATTTCTTTTTTGTGGACAGACAGGGGCACACCCCAACACTCAGACATCATTTACAAACTTGATCAGAGGCAGTAGGGATGACAATGCATGAATTGGACCATAATTCTGTCCTGCCTGAGCATTCGAAATGTACATTTTTGGTGTCAGGGAAAATGTATGGGAGTAAAAAGTACATATTTTCTTTAGGAATGTAGTGGAGTAAAAGTAAACGTTGTCAAAAATATAAATATTAAAGTACATATACTGCAGAAAACGACTTAAGTAGTACTTTAAAGTATTTTTACTTAAGTACTTTACACCACTGACTATGGTTAGCATTAGTAAACAACCCAAATTACATTTTGATGGAATCAGTTGACCGACAACAAACCAAACCTTAATATTGGCATCAGTGACAACATTCACCCGCGACAAACCAAAGCAATAGAAAGATGTCTTTACCAACTGTTTTCTGACTCAGTTTGTCTGTTATTATTGTATAGTCCCAACTAACAGTCAATACAAGTGGCCAAGATAAGCTAAATGCATGGTGAATGTAAGGTTAGAGGGAATGAATGGTAGCTTTTAGCCTAGCGACCGTTAGCGTTGGATGACCTGTCGTGTGTTCATACCCAGTTTGGTAAGTGCTATAATAGCATATTATATTAGCCCATATTAGCAATGTTGTGTCCCCAACAATAACTTCACAATGGAAGCAATGTTACGTGTCACCACAAAAGCCATGGCCCTTGGCATGGGAAACAACTACTTCTAGGTAGGAGAGCAGGTGACGTCACCAATACAAATCAAATCAAACTTTATTTGTCACATGCGCCGAGTACAACAAGTGTAGACCTTACCGTTAAATGCTTACTTACAAGCCCTTAACCAACAGTGCAGTTCAAGAAGAGTTAAGAAAATATTTACCAAATACACTAAAGTTTAAAAAATTATTAAAAGTAAAGTTATAAGAAGAACAATAACAAGGCTCAGGGGGTACCGGTACCGAGTCAGTATGCAGGGGTACAGGTTAGTTGAGGTAATTTGTACATGTAGGTAGTTGTGAAGTGACTATGCATAGATAATAAACAACGAGTAGCAGCATTGTACAAAAGGGGGAGGTCAATGTAAATTGTCCAGTGGCAATTTTATTAATTGTTCAGCAGTCTTATGGCTTGGGGGTAGAAGCTGTTGAGGAGACTTTTGGTCCTAGATTTGGCGCTCCGGTACCGCTTGCCATGCGGTAGTAGAGAAAACAGTCTATAGGTGACTGGAGTCTGGACAATTTTATGGGCTTTCCCATGACATCGCCTATGATATAAGTCCTGGATGGCAGGACGTTTGGCTCCAGTGATGTACTGGGCCGTATGTACTACTCTCTGTAGCGCCTTACGGTCAGATGCCGAGCAGTTGTCCTACCAGGCATTGATGCAACCTGGTCAGGATGCTCTGGTGCAGCTGGGGACCCATAACAAATCTTTTCAGTCTCCTGAGGAGGATTAGGTTTCGTCGTGCCCTCTTCACGACTGTCTTGGTGTGTTTGGACCATGATAGTTCGTTGGTGATGTGGACACCTGTAGTCCACATCAGCTCCTTTGTCTTGCTCACATTGAGGGAGAGGTTCTTGTCCTGGCACCACACTGCCAGGTCTCTGACCTCTTCTCTATAGGCCGTCTCATCATTGTCGGTGATCAGGCCTACCACTGTTGTGTCATCAGCAAACTTAATGATGGTGTTGGAGTCGTGTTTGGCCACGCAGTTGTGGGTGAACAGGGAGTAAAGGAGGGGCTAAGTACACACCCCTGAGGGGCCCCAGTGTTAAGGATCAGCGTGGCAGACGTGTTGTTGCCTACTCTTACCACATGGGGGCGGCCCATCAGGAAGTCCAGGATCCAGTTGCAGAGGGAGGTGTTTAGTCCCAGTGTCCTTAGCTTATTGATGAGCTTCGTGGGCACTATGGTGTTGAACGCTGAGCTGTAGTCACTGAAACGCATTCTCATGTAGGTGTTTCTTTTGTACAGGTGGGAAAGGGCAGTGTGGAGTGCAATTGAGATTGCGTCATCTGTGGATCTGTTGGGGCGGTAGGCAAATTGGAGTGGGTCTAGGGTGTCCGGGAGGATGCTGTTGATGTGAGCCATGACCAGCCTTTCAAAGCACCTCATGGCTACCGACGTGAGTGCTACGGGGCGGTAATCATTTAGGCAGGTTACCTTCGCTTCCTTGGGTACAGGGACTATGGTGGTCTGCTTGAAACATGTAGGTATTACAGGCTCGGCCAGGGAGAGGTTGAAAATGTCAGTGAAGACTCTTGACAGTTGGTCCGCGCATGCTTTGAGTACACGTACTGGTAATCTGTCTGCCCCAGCGGCTTTGTGAATGTTGACCTGTTTAAAGGTTTTGTTCACATCGGCAACCGAGAGCGTTATCACACAATCATTCAGACAGCTGGTGCTCTCGTGCATGCTACAGTGTTGCTTGCCTCAAAGCGAGCATAAAAGGCATTTAGCTCATCTGGTAGGCTAGCATCACTAGGCAGCTCACGTCTGGGGTTCCCTTTGTAGTCCGTAATAGTTTTCAAACCCTCCCACATCCGAAAAGCATCAGAGCCGGTCTAGTAGTATTCAATCTTAATCCTGTATTGACTCTTTGCTTGTTTGATGGTTCGTCTGAGGCCATAGCGAGATTTCTTATGAGCATCCAGGTTAGTCTCCCATTGTTTGAAAGCGGAATCTCTAGCCTTTAGCTTGATGTTGCCTGTAATCCATGGCTTCTGGTTGGAATATGTACGTACGGCCACTGTGGGGACGACATCGTTGCTGCACTTATTGATGAAGCCGATGACTGAGGTGGTATACTCCTCAATGCCATTGGATGAATCCCGGAACATATTCCAGTCTGTGCTAGCAAAACAGTGCTGTAGTGTAGCATCCGCGTCATCCGACCACTTCCGTATTGAGCGAGTCACTGGTACTTCCTGCTTTAGTTTTTGCTTGTAAGCAGGAATCAGGAGGATATAATTATGGTCAGATTTGCCAAATGGAGTGCAGGGGAGAGCTTTGTATGCATCTCTGTGTGTGGCATGCTGGTAAAAGTGTGTATGCATCCTCTGGTTGCACATGTGACATGCTGATAAAATTTGGTTAAACTGGTTTAAGTTTGCCTAATTTAATGTCCCCGGCCACTAGGAGCGCCGCTTCTGGGTGAGCATTTTCTTCTTTGCTTATGGCCTTATAGAGTTGGTTGAGAGCGGTCTTAGTGCCAGCTTCGCTTTGTGGTGGTAAATAGACAGCTGCGAATAATATAGATGAGATCTCTCTCAGTAGATAGTGTGGTCAGCTTATCATAAGGTACTCTACCTCAGGCGAGCAATAACTCGAGACTTCTTTAATATTAGACATCGCGCACCAGCTGTTATTGACAAATGGTCACACACCCCCACCCCTCGTCTTACCAGACGTAGCTTCTCTGTTCTGCCAGTGCATGCTACTAGCGTAAACACAGCTAACTAGATAACCATTCCACATTGGCAAGAAAGGCCACATACACATACAGTGTTAATGCGTGTGTCAGTCTGTGTGTGTGTGTGTGTGTGTGTGTGTGTGTGTGTGTGTGTGTGTGTTTGTCTGTCTGTGTGTTTATGATATGATTCTGGAAGGATGGCATGGGGGGATAATGGGAGCCCTATGTGGGCTGGCAGACAGGACAGAGAGTGTAATGGAGGTGGAGTTCTAGTCTTGAAAACATTATAGGGAGAGGGGGATGAGAAAGTTAGGGAGGGATTGAGGGGTGACAGGGGCTGAGAGTGGCCTCACTGAGGGGCGCAGTTAGCCAGAATCACATGGTGGATGCTGAAGAGAGGACGGCTTCACTCCAAAGCTGTCGCCCTCTGTTTATGTCACAGCCTGCCTTGTCACATCTCATTCCCTTCCAGCTGAGGTGTGTGTGTGTTTGCATGTGTGTGTGTGTGTGTTATTTTAATTTATTTACTTTGCATTACAGAAAGCTGGTCAAATAAACAATCTAAATATATAGATTTGAATCGGAAGCAGAAAACAGTCAGTAATGAGTGTGAAGGGATGTTTCTAAATGTTTTCTTTACATGAATGACTGGATCTGGATCAAACTGAACTCCTTCATTAAGGATGGTGAGAGCCTAACACACATACACACACACACATTAACCAATAAGATATTTTACATATACAGAGACACATACGCACATGCACGCACACACATACACACAGATTTACATAGACTCCTACCCTCTCCTTCCTCTCACTCTTTCTCTTTATTCTTCTGTCTGTCAGAAGCAATTCCATTCAAAGCAATGCAAAGCCTGATTGTGTGATGTACAATAAAGCCAAACAAGCGACCATTAAAGTGATGTCACCCAAACCTGACAGCCTTTGATTAAACCATCACAGATTTAATTGACATCAAATTAAGCTAATAGCATTTTAAACAGAAATACACACCTTGACAGGGTGAGGAGGGCAACCCCCCTGCCTCCCTATCCCCTGCCTCCCCTACCACCATGCCTCCCCTGCCGCCCTGCCTCCCCTACCGCCCTGCTGACCTGCATCCCCTTCCACCCTGCCTCCCCTACCGCCCTGCCTCCCATACCGCTCTGCCTCCCCTTACCACCCTGCCTCCCCTATCGCTCTGCCTCCCCAATCGCTCTGCCTCCCCTACCGCCATGCTGACCTGCATCCCCTACCACCCTGCCTCCCCTACCGTCCTGCCTCCCTTAGCGCTCTGCCTCCCCTACCGCCCTGCCTACCTTACCGCCCTGCTGAAATGCATCCCCTACCACCCTGCCTAAACTACCCCCTGCCTCCCCTACCACCCTGCCTCCCCTATCACTCTGCCTCCCCTATCGCTCTGCCTCAACCTACCGCCCTGCTGACCTGCATCCCCTACCCCCTGCCTCCTCTACCGTCCTGCATCCCCTATCGCTCTGACTCCCCTACCGCCCTGCATCCCCTACCGCCCTGCCTCCCCTACCCCCTGCCTCCCCTACCGCCATGCATCCCCTACCGCCCTGCATCCCCTACCGCCCTACCTCCCCTAACCGCCATGCCTCCCCTACCGCCATGCATCCCCTACCGCCCTGCCTCCCCTACCGTCCTGCCTCCCTTATCGCTCTGCCTCCCCTACCGCCCTGCCTCCCTTACCACCCTGCTGAAATGCATCCCTTACCACCCTGCCTAAACTACCCCCTGCCTCCCCTACCGTCCTGCCTCCCTTATCGCTCTGCCTCCCCTACCGACCTGCCTCTCTTACCGCCCTGCTGAAATGCATCCCCTACCACCCTGCCTAAACTACCCCCTGCCTCCCCTACCACCCTGCCTCCCCTATCACTCTGCCTCCCCTATCGCTCTGCCTCAACCTACCGCCCTGCTGACCTGCATCCCCTACCGCCCTGCCTCCCCTACCCCCTGCCTCCCCTACCGCCCTGCTGACCTGCATCCCCTACCCCCTGCCTCGCCTACCGCCATGCATCCCCTACCGCCCTGCATCCCCTACCGCCCTGCCTCCCCTAACGCCATGCATCCCCTACCGCCCTGCCTCCCCTACAACCATGCATCCTCTACCGCCCTGCCTCCCCTACCGCCCTGCTGACCTGCATCCCCTACCCCCTGCCTCCCCTACCGCCCTGCTGACCTGCATCCCCTACCCCCTGCCTCCCCTACCAACCTGCCTCCCCTACCGCCCTGCCTCCCTTACCGCCCTGCTGAAATGCATCCCCTACCACCCTGCCTAAACTACCCCCTGCCTCCCCTACCACCCTGCCTCCCCTATCACTCTGCCTCCCCTATCGCTCTGCCTCAACCTACCGCCCTGCTGACCTGCATCCCCTACCGCCCTGCCTCCCCTACCCCCTGCCTCCCCTACCGCCCTGCTGACCTGCATCCCCTACCCCCTGCCTCCCCTACCGCCATGCATCCCCTACCGCCCTGCATCCCCTACCGCCCTGCCTCCCCTAACGCCATGCATCCTCTACCGCCCTGCCTCCCCTACCGCCCTGCTGACCTGCCTCCCCTACCGCCCTGCTGACCTGCATCCCCTACCCCCTGCCTCCCCTACCAACCTGCCTCCCCTACCGCCCTGCCTCCCCTATCGCTCTGCCTCCCCTATCGCTCTGACTCCCCTATCGCTCTGACTCCCCTACCGCTCTGCCTCCCCTACCGCCCTGCTGCCCCTTCCACCCTGCCTCCCCTACCGCCCTGCTGCCCCTAACACCCTGTCTCCCCAACCGCCCTGCCTCCCATACCGCTCTGCCTCCCCTTACCACCCTGCCTCCCCTATCGCTCTGCCTCCCCTACCGTCCTGCCTCCCTTATCGCTCTGCCTCCCCTACCGCCCTGCCTCCCTTACCGCCCTGCTGAAATGCATCCCCTACCACCCTGCCTAAACTACCCCCTGCCTCCCCTACCACCCTGCCTCCCCTATTACTCTGCCTCCCCTATCGCTCTGCCTCAAACTACCGCCCTGCTGACCTGCATCCCCTACCGCCCTGCCTCCCCTACCCCCTGCCTCCCCTACCACCATGCCTCCCCTGCCGCCCTGCCTCCCCTACCGCCCTGCTGACCTGCATCCCCTTCCACCCTGCCTCCCCTACCGCCCTGCTGCCCCTAACACCCTGTCTCCCCTACCGCCCTGCCTCCCATACCGCTCTGCCTCCCCTTACCACCCTGCCTCCCCTATCGCTCTGCCTCCCCTACCGCCCTGCCTCCCCTATCGCTCTGCCTCCCCTACCGTCCTGCCTCCCCTACCGTCCTGCCTCCCCTATCGCTCTGCCTCCCCAATCGCTCTGCCTCCCCTACCGCCATGCTGACCTGCATCCCCTACCACCCTGCCTCCCCTACCGTCCTGCCTCCCTTATCGCTCTGCCTCCCCTACCGCCCTGCCTCCCTTCCCGCCCTGCTGAAATGCATCCCCTACCAACCTGCCTAAACTACCCCCTGCCTCCCCTACCACCCTGCCTCCCCTATCACTCTGCCTCCCCTATCGCTCTGCCTCAACCTACCGCCCTGCTGACCTGCATCCCCTACCCCCTGCCTCCTCTACCGTCCTGCCTCCCCTATCGCTCTGACTCCCCTACCGCCCTGCTGACCTGCATCCCCTACCGCCCTGCCTCCCCTACCCCCTGCCTCCCCTACCGCCATGCATCCACTACCGCCCTGCATCCCCTACCGCCCTACCTCCCCTAACCGCCATGCCTCCCCTACCGCCATGCATCCCCTACCGCCCTGCCTCCCCTACCGTCCTGCCTCCCTTATCGCTCTGCCTCCCCTACCGCCCTGCCTCCCTTACCGCCCTGCTGAAATGCATCCCCTATCCCCTGCCTCCCCTACCGTCCTGCCTCCCTTATCGCTCTGCCTCCCCTACCGCCCTGCCTCCCTTACCGCCCTGCTGAAATGCATCCCCTACCACCCTGCCTAAACTACCCCCTGCCTCCCCTACCACCCTGCCTCCCGTATCACTCTGCCTCCCCTATCGCTCTGCCTCAACCTACCGCCCTGCTGACCTGCCTCCCCTACCGCCCTGCTGACCTGCATCCCCTACCCCCTGCCTCCCCTACCGCCCTGCTGACCTGCATCCCCTACCCCCTGCCTCGCCTACCGCCATGCATCCCCTACCGCCCTGCATCCCCTACCGCCCTGCCTCCCCTAACGCCATGCATCCCCTATCGCCCTGCCTCCCCTACCGCCATAAATCCTCTACCGCCCTGCCTCCCCTACCGCCCTGCTGACCTGCATCCCCTACCCCCTGCCTCCCCTACCGCCCTGCTGACCTGCATCCCCTACCCCCTGCCTCCCCTACCAAACTGCCTCCCCTAACGCCCTGCCTCCCCTATCGCTCTGCCTCCCCTATCGCTCTGACTCCCCTATCGCTCTGACTCCCCTACAGCTCTGCCTCCCCTACCGCCCTGCTGCCCCTTCCACCCTGCCTCCCCTACCGCCCTGCTGCCCCTAACACCCTGTCTCCCCTACCGCCCTGCCTCCCATACCGCTCTGCCTCCCCTTACCACCCTGCCTCCCCTATCGCTCTGCCTCCCCTACCGTCCTGCTGACCTGCATCCCCTACCGCCCTGCCTCCCCTACCCCCTGCCTCCCCTACCGCCATGCCTCCCCTACCGCCATGCATCCCCTACCGCCCTGCCTCCCCTACCGTCCTGCCTCCCCTATCGCTCTGCCTCCCCTACCGCCCTGCCTCCCTTACCGCCCTGCTGAAATGCATCCCCTACCACCCTGCCTAAACTACCCCCTGCCTCCCCTACCACCCTGCCTCCCCTATCGCTCTGCCTCAACCTACCGCCCTGCTGACCTGCATCCCCTACCGCCCTGCCTCCCCTACCCCCTGCCTCCCCTACCGCCCTGCTGACCTGCATCCCCTACCCCCTGCCCCCCCTACCGCCATGCATCCCCTACCGCCCTGCATCCCCTACCGCCCTGCCTCCCCTAACGCCATGCATCCCCTACCGCCCTGCCTCCCCTACCGCCATGCATCCTCTACCGCCCTGCCTCCCCTACCGCCCTGCTGACCTGCATCCCCTACCCCCTGCCTCCCCTACCGCCCTGCTGACCTGCATCCCCTACCCCCTGCCTCCCCTACCAACCTGCCTCCCCTACCGCCCTGCCTCCCCTATCGCTCTGCCTCCCCTATCGCTCTGACTCCCCTATCGCTCTGACTCCCCTACCGCTCTGCCTCCCCTACCGCCCTGCTGCCCCTTCCACCCTGCCTCCCCTACCGCCCTGCTGCCCCTAACACCCTGTCTCCCCTACCGCCCTGCCTCCCATACCGCTCTGCCTCCCCTTACCACCCTGCCTCCCCTATCGCTCTGCCTCAACCTACCGCCCTGCTGACCTGCATCCCCTACCGCCCTGCCTCCCCTACCCCCTGCCTCCCCTACCGCCCTGCTGACCTGCATCCCCTACCCCCTGCCTCCCCTACCGCCATGCATCCCCTACCGCCCTGCATCCCCTACCGCCCTGCCTCCCCTAACGCCATGCATCCCCTACCGCCCTGCCTCCCCTACCGCCATGCATCCTCTACCGCCCTGCCTCCCCTACCGCCCTGCTTACCTGCATCCCCTACCCCCTGCCTCCCCTACCGCCCTGCTGACCTGCATCCCCTACCCCCTGCCTCCCCTACCAACCTGCCTCCCCTACCGCCCTGCCTCCCCTATCGCTCTGCCTCCCCTATCGCTCTGACTCCCCTATCGCTCTGACTCCCCTACCGCTCTGCCTCCCCTACCGCCCTGCTGCCCCTTCCGCCCTGCCTCCCATACCGCTCTGCCTCCCCTTACCACCCTGCCTCCCCTATCGCTCTGCCTCCCCTACCGTCCTGCCTCCCCTACCAACCTGCCTCCCCTACCGCCCTGCCTCCCTTACCGCCCTGCTGAAATGCATCCCCTACCACCCTGCCTAAACTACCCCCTGCCTCCCCTACCACCCTGCCTCCCCTATCACTCTGCCTCCCCTATCGCTCTGCCTCAACCTACCGCCCTGCTGACCTGCATCCCCTACCGCCCTGCCTCCCCTACCCCCTGCCTCCCCTACCGCCCTGCTGACCTGCATCCCCTACCCCCTGCCTCCCCTACCGCCATGCATCCCCTACCGCCCTGCATCCCCTAACGCCATGCATCCCCTACCGCCCTGCCTCCCCTACCGCCATGCATCCCCTACCCCCTGCCTCCCCTACCGCCCTGCTGACCTGCATCCCCTACCCCCTGCCTCCCCTACCAACCTGCCTCCCCTACCGCCCTGCCTCCCCTATCGCTCTGCCTCCCCTATCGCTCTGACTCCCCTATCGCTCTGACTCCCCTACCGCTCTGCCTCCCCTACCGCCCTGCTGCCCCTTCCACCCTGCCTCCCCTACCGCCCTGCTGCCCCTAACACCGTGTCTCCCCTACCGCCCTGCCTCCCATACCGCTCTGCCTCCCCTTACCACCCTGCCTCCCCTATCGCTCTGCCTCCCCTACCGTCCTGCCTCCCTTATCGCTCTGCCTCCCCTACCGCCCTGCCTCCCTTACCGCCCTGCTGAAATGCATCCCCTACCACCCTGCCTAAACTACCCCCTGCCTCCCCTACCACCCTGCCTCCCCTATCACTCTGCCTCCCCTATCGCTCCGCCTCAACCTACCGCCCTGCTGACCTGCATCCCCTACCGCCCTGCCTCCCCTACCCCCTGCCTCCCCTACCGCCCTGCTGACCTGCATCCCCTACCCCCTGCCTCGCCTACCGCCATGCATCCCCTACCGCCCTGCATCCCCTACCGCCCTGCCTCCCCTAACGCCATGCATCCCCTATCGCCCTGCCTCCCCTACCGCCATGCATCCTCTACCGCCCTGCCTCCCCTACCGCCCTGCTGACCTGCATCCCCTACCCCCTGCCTCCCCTACCGCCCTGCTGACCTGCATCCCCTACCCCCTGCCTCCCCTACCAAACTGCCTCCCCTAACGCCCTCCCTCCCCTATCGCTCTGCCTCCCCTATCGCTCTGACTCCCCTATCGCTCTGACTCCCCTACAGCTCTGCCTCCCCTACCGCCCTGCTGCCCCTTCCACCCTGCCTCCCCTACCGCCCTGCTGCCCCTAACACCCTGTCTCCCCTACCGCCCTGCCTCCCATACCGCTCTGCCTCCCCTTACCACCCTGCCTCCCCTATCGTTCTGCCTCCCCTACCGTCCTGCTGACCTGCATCCCCTACCGCCCTGCCTCCCCTACCCCCTGCCTCCCCTACCACCATGCCTCCCCTGCCGCCCTGCCTCCCCTACCGCCCTGCTGACCTGCATCCCCTTCCACCCTGCCTCCCCTACCGCCCTGCTGCCCCTAACACCCTGTCTCCCCTACCGCCCTGCCTCCCATACCGCTCTGCCTCCCCTTACCACCCTGCCTCCCCTATCGCTCTGCCTCCCCTACCGCCCTGCCTCCCCTATCGCTCTGCCTCCCCTACCGTCCTGCCTCCCCTACCGTCCTGCCTCCCCTACCGTCCTGCCTCCCCTATCGCTCTGCCTCCCCAATCGCTCTGCCTCCCCTACCGCCATGCTGACCTGCATCCCCTACCACCCTGCCTCCCCTACCGTCCTGCCTCCCTTATCGCTCTGCCTCCCCTACCGCCCTGCCTCCCTTACCGCCCTGCTGAAATGCATCCCCTACCACCCTGCCTAAACTACCCCCTGCCTCCCCTACCACCCTGCCTCCCCTATCACTCTGCCTCCCCTATCGCTCTGCCTCAACCTACCGCCCTGCTGACCTGCATCCCCTACCCCCTGCATCCTCTACCGTCCTGCCTCCCCTATCGCTCTGACTCCCCTACCGCCCTGCTGACCTGCATCCCCTACCGCCCTGCCTCCCCTACCCCCTGCCTCCCCTACCGCCATGCATCCCCTACCGCCCTGCATCCCCTATCGCCCTACCTCCCCTAACGCCATGCATCCCCTACCGCCATGCCTCCCCTACCGCCATGCATCCCCTACCGCCCTGCCTCCCCTACCGTCCTGCCTCCCTTATCGCTCTGCCTCCCCTACCGCCCTGCCTCCCTTACCGCCCTGCTGAAATGCATCCCCTACCACCCTGCCTAAACTACCCCCTGCCTCCCCTACCACCCTGCCTCCCCTATCACTCTGCCTCCCCTATCGCTCTGCCTCAACCAACCGCCCTGCTGACCTGCATCCCCTACCGCCCTGCCTCCCCTACCCCCTGCCTCCCCTACCGCCCTGCTGACCTGCATCCCCTACCCCCTGCCCCCCCTACCGCCATGCATCCCCTACCGCCCTGCATCCCCTACCGCCCTGCCTCCCCTAACGCCATGCATCCCCTACCGCCCTGCCTCCCCTACCGCCATGCATCCTCTACCGCCCTGCCTCCCCTACCGCCCTGCTGACCTGCATCCCCTACCCCCTGCCTCCCCTACCACCCTGCTGACCTGCATCCCCTACCCCCTGCCTCCCCTACCAACCTGCCTCCCCTACCGCCCTGCCTCCCCTATCGCTCTGCCTCCCCTATCGCTCTGACTCCCCTATCGCTCTGACTCCCCTACCGCTCTGCCTCCCCTACCGCCCTGCTGCCCCTTCCACCCTGCCTCCCCTACCGCCCTGCTGCCCCTAACACCCTGTCTCCCCTACCGCCCTGCCTCCCATACCGCTCTGCCTCCCCTTACCACCCTGCCTCCCCTATCGCTCTGCCTCAACCTACCGCCCTGCTGACCTGCATCCCCTACCGCCCTGCCTCCCCTACCCCCTGCCTCCCCTACCGCCCTGCTGCCCCTTCCACCCTGCCTCCCCTACCGCCCTGCTGCCCCTAACACCCTGTCTCCCCTACCGCCCTGCCTCCCATACCGCTCTGCCTCCCCTTACCACCCTGCCTCCCCTATCGCTCTGCCTCAACCTACCGCCCTGCTGACCTGCATCCCCTATCGCTCTGCCTCCCCTACCGTCCTGCCTCCCTTATCGCTCTGCCTCCCCTACCGCCCTGCCTCCCTTACCGCCCTGCTGAAATGCATCCCCTACCACCCTGCCTAAACTACCCCCTGCCTCCCCTACCACCCTGCCTCCCCTATCACTCTGCCTCCCCTATCGCTCCGCCTCAACCTACCGCCCTGCTGACCTGCATCCCCTACCGCCCTGCCTCCCCTACCCCCTGCCTCCCCTACCGCCCTGCTGACCTGCATCCCCTACCCCCTGCCTCGCCTACCGCCATGCATCCCCTACCGCCCTGCATCCCCTACCGCCCTGCCTCCCCTAACGCCATGCATCCCCTATCGCCCTGCCTCCCCTACCGCCATGCATCCTCTACCGCCCTGCCTCCCCTACCGCCCTGCTGACCTGCATCCCCTACCCCCTGCCTCCCCTACCGCCCTGCTGACCTGCATCCCCTACCCCCTGCCTCCCCTACCAAACTGCCTCCCCTAATACCCTGCCTCCCCTATCGCTCTGCCTCCCCTATCGCTCTGACTCCCCTATCGCTCTGACTCCCCTACAGCTCTGCCTCCCCTACCGCCCTGCTGCCCCTTCCACCCTGCCTCCCCTACCGCCCTGCTGCCCCTAACACCCTGTCTCCCCTACCGCCCTGCCTCCCATACCGCTCTGCCTCCCCTTACCACCCTGCCTCCCCTATCGCTCTGCCTCCCCTACCGTCCTGCTGACCTGCATCCCCTACCGCCCTGCCTCCCCTACCCCCTGCCTCCCCTACCACCATGCCTCCCCTGCCGCCCTGCCTCCCCTACCGCCCTGCGGACCTGCATCCCCTTCCACCCTGCCTCCCCTACCGCCCTGCTGCCCCTAACACCCTGTCTCCCCTACCGCCCTGCCTCCCATACCGCTCTGCCTCCCCTTACCACCCTGCCTCCCCTATCGCTCTGCCTCCCCTACCGCCCTGCCTCCCCTATCGCTCTGCCTCCCCTACCGTCCTGCCTCCCCTACCGTCCTGCCTCCCCTACCGTCCTGCCTCCCCTATCGCTCTGCCTCCCCAATCGCTCTGCCTCCCCTACCGCCATGCTGACCTGCATCCCCTACCACCCTGCCTCCCCTACCGTCCTGCCTCCCTTATCGCTCTGCCTCCCCTACCGCCCTGCCTCCCTTACCGCCCTGCTGAAATGCATCCCCTACCACCCTGCCTAAACTACCCCCTGCC
Source organism: Oncorhynchus clarkii lewisi (assembly GCF_045791955.1). Taxonomy (NCBI): domain Eukaryota; kingdom Metazoa; phylum Chordata; class Actinopteri; order Salmoniformes; family Salmonidae; genus Oncorhynchus; species Oncorhynchus clarkii. The sequence goes on from NC_092151.1 coordinate 15,702,562, forward strand.
TCCCCTACCACCCTGCCTCCCCTATCACTCTGCCTCCCCTATCGCTCTGCCTCAACCTACCGCCCTGCTGACCTGCATCCCCTACCCCCTGCATCCTCTACCGTCCTGCCTCCCCTATCGCTCTGACTCCCCTACCGCCCTGCTGACCTGCATCCCCTACCGCCCTGCCTCCCCTACCCCCTGCCTCCCCTACCGCCATGCATCCCCTACCGCCCTGCATCCCCTATCGCCCTACCTCCCCTAACGCCATGCATCCCCTACCGCCATGCCTCCCCTACCGCCATGCATCCCCTACCGCCCTGCCTCCCCTACCGTCCTGCCTCCCTTATCGCTCTGCCTCCCCTACCGCCCTGCCTCCCTTACCGCCCTGCTGAAATGCATCCCCTACCACCCTGCCTAAACTACCCCCTGCCTCCCCTACCACCCTGCCTCCCCTATCACTCTGCCTCCCCTATCGCTCTGCCTCAACCTACCGCCCTGCTGACCTGCATCCCCTACCGCCCTGCCTCCCCTACCCCCTGCCTCCCCTACCGCCCTGCTGACCTGCATCCCCTACCCCCTGCCCCCCCTACCGCCATGCATCCCCTACCGCCCTGCATCCCCTACCGCCCTGCCTCCCCTAACGCCATGCATCCCCTACCGCCCTGCCTCCCCTACCGCCATGCATCCTCTACCGCCCTGCCTCCCCTACCGCCCTGCTGACCTGCATCCCCTACCCCCTGCCTCCCCTACCACCCTGCTGACCTGCATCCCCTACCCCCTGCCTCCCCTACCAACCTGCCTCCCCTACCGCCCTGCCTCCCCTATCGCTCTGCCTCCCCTATCGCTCTGACTCCCCTATCGCTCTGACTCCCCTACCGCTCTGCCTCCCCTACTGCCCTGCTGCCCCTTCCACCCTGCCTCCCCTACCGCCCTGCTGCCCCTAACACCCTGTCTCCCCTACCGCCCTGCCTCCCATACCGCTCTGCCTCCCCTTACCACCCTGCCTCCCCTATCGCTCTGCCTCAACCTACCGCCCTGCTGACCTGCATCCCCTACCGCCCTGCCTCCCCTACCCCCTGCCTCCCCTACCGCCCTGCTGACCTGCATCCCCTACCCCCTGCCTCCCCTACCGCCATGCATCCCCTACCGCCCTGCATCCCCTACCGCCCTGCCTCCCCTAACGCCATGCATCCCCTACCGCCCTGCCTCCCCTACCGCCATGCATCCTCTACCGCCCTGCCTCCCCTACCGCCCTGCTGACCTGCATCCCCTACCCCCTGCCTCCCCTACCGCCCTGCTGACCTGCATCCCCTACCCCCTGCCTCCCCTACCAAACTGCCTCCCCTAACGCCCTGCCTCCCCTATTGCTCTGCCTCCCCTATCGCTCTGACTCCCCTATCGCTCTGACTCCCCTACAGCTCTGCCTCCCCTACCGCCCTGCTGCCCCTTCCACCCTGCCTCCCCTACAGCCCTGCTGCCCCTAACACCCTGTCTCCCCTACCGCCCTGCCTCCCATACCGCTCTGCCTCCCCTTACCACCCTGCCTCCCCTATCGCTCTGCCTCCCCTACCGTCCTGCTGACCTGCATCCCCTACCGCCCTGCCTCCCCTACCCCCTGCCTCCCCTACCACCATGCCTCCCCTGCCGCCCTGCCTCCCCTACCGCCCTGCTGACCTGCATCCCCTTCCACCCTGCCTCCCCTACCGCCCTGCTGCCCCTAACACCCTGTCTCCCCTACCGCCCTGCCTCCCATACCGCTCTGCCTCCCCTTACCACCCTGCCTCCCCTATCGCTCTGCCTCCCCTACCGCCCTGCCTCCCCTATCGCTCTGCCTCCCCTACCGTCCTGCCTCCCCTACCGTCCTGCCTCCCCTACCGTCCTGCCTCCCCAATCGCTCTGCCTCCCCTACCGCCATGCTGACCTGCATCCCCTACCACCCTGCCTCCCTTACCGTCCTGCCTCCCTTATCGCTCTGCCTCCCCTACCGCCCTGCCTCCCTTACCGCCCTGCTGAAATGCTTCCCCTACCACCCTGCCTAAACTACCCCCTGCCTCCCCTACCACCCTGCCTCCCCTATCACTCTGCCTCCCCTATCGCTCTGCCTCAACCTACCGCCCTGCTGACCTGCATCCCCTACCCCCTGCATCCTCTACCGTCCTGCCTCCCCTATCGCTCTGACTCCCCTACCGCCCTGCTGACCTGCATCCCCTACCGCCCTGCTGACCTGCATCCCCTACCCCCTGCCTCCCCTACCGCCCTGCTGACCTGCATCCCCTACCCCCTGCCTCCCCTACCAAACTGCCTCCCCTAACGCCCTGCCTCCCCTATTGCTCTGCCTCCCCTATCGCTCTGACTCCCCTATCGCTCTGACTCCCCTACAGCTCTGCCTCCCCTACCGCCCTGCTGCCCCTTCCACCCTGCCTCCCCTACAGCCCTGCTGCCCCTAACACCCTGTCTCCCCTACCGCCCTGCCTCCCATACCGCTCTGCCTCCCCTTACCACCCTGCCTCCCCTATCGCTCTGCCTCCCCTACCGTCCTGCTGACCTGCATCCCCTACCGCCCTGCCTCCCCTACCCCCTGCCTCCCCTACCACCATGCCTCCCCTGCCGCCCTGCCTCCCCTACCGCCCTGCTGACCTGCATCCCCTTCCACCCTGCCTCCCCTACCGCCCTGCTGCCCCTAACACCCTGTCTCCCCTACCGCCCTGCCTCCCATACCGCTCTGCCTCCCCTTACCACCCTGCCTCCCCTATCGCTCTGCCTCCCCTACCGCCCTGCCTCCCCTATCGCTCTGCCTCCCCTACCGTCCTGCCTCCCCTACCGTCCTGCCTCCCCTACCGTCCTGCCTCCCCTATCGCTCTGCCTCCCCAATCGCTCTGCCTCCCCTACCGCCATGCTGACCTGCATCCCCTACCACCCTGCCTCCCCTACCGTCCTGCCTCCCTTATCGCTCTGCCTCCCCTACCGCCCTGCCTCCCTTACCGCCCTGCTGAAATGCTTCCCCTACCACCCTGCCTAAACTACCCCCTGCCTCCCCTACCACCCTGCCTCCCCTATCACTCTGCCTCCCCTATCGCTCTGCCTCAACCTACCGCCCTGCTGACCTGCATCCCCTACCCCCTGCATCCTCTACCGTCCTGCCTCCCCTATCGCTCTGACTCCCCTACCGCCCTGCTGACCTGCATCCCCTACCGCCCTGCCTCCCCTACCCCCTGCCTCCCCTACCGCCATGCATCCCCTACCGCCCTGCATCCCCTATCGCCCTACCTCCCCTAACGCCATGCATCCCCTACCGCCATGCCTCCCCTACCGCCATGCATCCCCTACCGCCCTGCCTCCCCTACCGTCCTGCCTCCCTTATCGCTCTGCCTCCCCTACCGCCCTGCCTCCCTTACCGCCCTGCTGAAATGCATCCCCTACCACCCTGCCTAAACTACCCCCTGCCTCCCCTACCACCCTGCCTCCCCTATCACTCTGCCTCCCCTATCGCTCTGCCTCAACCTACCGCCCTGCTGACCTGCATCCCCTACCGCCCTGCCTCCCCTACCCCCTGCCTCCCCTACCGCCCTGCTGACCTGCATCCCCTACCCCCTGCCCCCCCTACCGCCCTGCAACCCCTCCCGCCCTGCATCCCCTACCGCCCTGCCTCCCCTAACGCCATGCATCCCCTACCGCCCTGCCTCCCCTAACGCCATGCATCCCCTACCGCCCTGCATCCCCTATCGCTCTGCCTCCCCTATCGCTCTGACTCCCCTATCGCTCTGACTCCCCTACCGCTCTGCCTCCCCTACCGCCCTGCTGCCCCTTCCGCCCTGCCTCCCATACCGCTCTGCCTCCCCTTACCACCCTGCCTCCCCTATCGCTCTGCCTCCCCTACCGTCCTGCCTCCCTTATCGCTCTGCCTCCCCTACCGCCCTGCCTCCCTTACCGCCCTGCTGAAATGCATCCCCTACCACCCTGCCTAAACTACCCCCTGCCTCCCCTACCACCCTGCCTCCCCTATCACTCTGCCTCCCCTATCGCTCTGCCTCAACCTACCGCCCTGCTGACCTGCATCCCCTACCGCCCTGCTGCCCCTACCGCCCTGCATCCTCTACCGCCCTGCCTCCTCTACCGCCCTGCTGCCCCTACTGCCCTGCCTCCTCTACCGCCCTGCATCCTCTACCGCCCTGCTGCCCCTACCGCTCTGCCTCCGCTACCGCCCTGCCTCCCCTACCGCCCTGCTGCCCCTACTGCTCTGCCTCCCCTACCGCCCCGCCTCCTCTACCGCCTTACCTCCTCTACCGCCCTACCTCCTCTACCGCCCTGCCTCCCCTACCGCTCTGCCTCCCATACCGCCCTGCCTCCCCTACCGCCCTGCATCCTCTTACCGCCCTGCCGCTCCTACCGCCCTGCCGACCTTACCGCCCTGCCTCCTCTAACGCCCTGCCGCCCTGCCTCCCCTACCGCTCTGCCTCCCCTACCGCCCTGCTGCCTCCTCTACCGCCCTGCCTCCTCTACCGCCCTGCTGCCTCTACCGCTCTGCCTCCGCTACCGCCCTGCCTCCCCTACCGCCCTGCTGCCCCTACTGCTCTGCCTCCCCTACCGCCCCGCCTCCTCTACCGCCTTACCTCCTCTACCACCCTACCTCCTCTACCGCCCTGCCTCCCCTACCGCTCTGCCTCCCCTACCGCCCTGCCTCCCCTACCGCCCTGCATCCTCTTACCGCCCTGCCGCTCCTACCGCCCTGCCGACCTTACCGCCCTGCCTCCTCTAACGCCCTGCCTCCCCTACCGCTCTGCCTCCCCTACCGCCCTGCTGCCCCTACCGCCCTGCATCCTCTACCGCCCTGCCTCCTCTACCGCCCTGCTGCCCCTACCGCCCTGCCTCCTCTACCGCCCTGCATCCTCTACCGCCCTGCTGCCTCTACCGCCCTGCCGCCTCTACCGCCCTGCCGCCTCTACCGCCCTGCCTCCTCTACCGCCCTGCATCCTCTACCGCCCTGCCTCCCCTACCGCCCTGCATCCTCTACCGCCCTGCCTCCTCTACCGCCCTGCCTCCTCTACCGCCCTGCTGCCCCTACCGCCCTGCATCCTCTACCGCCCTGCATCCTCTACCGCCCTGCCTCCACTACCGCCCTGCATCCTCTACCGCCCTGCCTCCTCTACCGCCCTGCCTCCTCTACCGCCCTGCTGTCTCTACCGCCCTGCATCCTCTACCGCCCTGGCTCCCCTACCGCCCTGCCTCCCCTACCGCCCTGCTGCCCCTACCTCTATGCCTCCCCCTCCCACAAAAACAGTATTGGCTTTTCAAACCTGGAAAGTTACTCTCTCTCTCTGTGTTTGTGTGGGCATACGTTCATTTTTGTGTGAATGATTCTTCAGGTCCTGTCTGCTGGTGGGTATTAATTAATCAGGTCCTGTTTGCTGGTGGGTATTGATTCATCAGGTCCTGTCTGCTGGTGGGTATTGATTCATCAGGTCCTGTCTGCTGGTGGGTATTGATTCATCAGGTCCTGGCTGCTGGTGGGTATTGATTCATCAGGTCCTGTCTGCTGGTGGGTATTAATTAATCAGGTCCTGTTTGCTGGTGGGTATTGATTCATCAGGTCCTGTCTGCTGGTGGGTATTGATTCATCAGGTCCTGTCTGCTGGTGGGTATTGATTCATCAGCTCCTGTCTGCTGGTGGACATTGATTCATCAGGTCCTGTCTGCTGGTGGGTATTGATTAATCAGGTCCTGTCTGCTGGTGGGTATTGATTCATCAGCTCCTGTCTGCTGGTGGGCATTGATTCATCAGGTCCTGTCTGCTGGTGGGTATTGATTAATCAGGTCCTGCCTGCTGGTGGGTATTGATTCATCAGGTCCTGTCTGCTGGTGGGTATTAATTAATCAGGTCCTGTCTGCTGGTGGGTATTGATTCATCAGCTCCTGTCTGCTGGTGGGCATTGATTCATCAGGTCCTGCCTGCTGGTGGGTATTGATTCATCAGGTCCTGTCTGCTGGTGGGTATTGATTATTCAGGTCCTGTCTGCTGGTGGGTATTGATTAATCAGGTCCTGTCTGCTGGTGGGTATTGATTCATCAGGTCCTGTCTGCTGGTGGGTATTGATTCATCAGGTCCTGCCTGCTGGTGGGTATTGATTCATCAGGTCCTGTCTGCTGGTGGGTATTGATTCATCAGGTCCTGTCTGCTGGTGGATATTGATTCATCAGGTCCTGTCTGCTGGTGGGTATTGATTCATCAGGTCCTGTCTGCTGGTGGGTATTGATTCATCAGGTCCTGCCTGCTGGTGGGTATTGATTCATCAGGTCCTGTCTGCTGGTGGGTATTGATTCATCAGGTCCTGCCTGCTGGTGGGTATTGATTCATCAGGTCCTGTCTGCTGGTGGGTATTGATTCATCAGGTCCTGCCTGCTGGTGGGTATTGATTCATCAGGTCCTGTCTGCTGGTGGGTATTGATTCATCAGGTCCTGTCTGCTGGTGGGTATTAATTAATCAGGTCCTGTCTGCTGGTGGGTATTGATTCATCAGGTCCTGTCTGCTGGTGGATATTGATTCATCAGGTCCTGTCTGCTGGTGGATATTGATTCATCAGGTCCTGTCTGCTGGTGGGTATTGATTCATCAGGTCCTGTCTGCTGGTGGGTATTGATTCATCAGGTCCTGCTTACTGGTGGGTATTGATTCATCAGGTCCTGTCTGCTGGTGGGTATTGATTAAACATTCTTTGTCTCTCTCTCTTCTCCCTGTAATGAGGAGGCCCTCAGGCACAGTGCCACGCACGGTCTGCTGAGACACACAGACACACACGGGCACGCACACACACTCACAAACACAAGTGCGCACACGCAAGCACACATGCACACACACATGTAACTTTGTCTCTCTCTCTAAGCAGTGCTGAGTAGTGTATGGTCCTAGGAGGCTTTGCAGAGAGGTCAGTATGATCCAACTGTCTAATAGCTGGCGCTACAATACAGACACAGAGGTAATATTCTCTTCCACACAGAATGGACATCTCTGCCCAATAGACTTTTCAGTACAGGTCAAGAATGTGGCTACTTTCTAAACTGTTCTGCTTCTACACCCTAGAAGTTCAGCCCTAGATCCAGACAGATCCAGATAGATCCAGATAATATGCAGTGAACTTTACTGTACAGGCCAGGAAGACTGTTCCACACTGGGTAGAATGTCAAAAGTTGTGCCCTAGGTAAACTATAACACGCAGTTCCAAAACACGCAGGAGACACTTATGCAACAGCATCTCTGCACTGGTTCCAGTGGTCTGCTTGCTGGGTGGGTGGAGGAGGCCACATGTGCTATCTAAGAAGTCCCTGAGCTGAAAGATGGAGGTGGAGGTATGTAATAATGGATAATATAATAAATCATATATGCCATTTAGCAGACACTTTTATCCAAAGCGACTTACAGTCATGATTGCATACATTTTACATATTGGTGGAACCATAGTGGGATCCAGACATAGTGTCCTTCCTGACATTAAAATGCTAGGTCACATGTGTCTGGGTTTATTCAGGTTTGAATTTGTGCACAGGGGACTGGCGCATAGCAGACGGACCGACCCACTTATTAACTTCTGTCAATCAATACAATGGCATTTGTACTGATTAGTACCGATTAGTGCTTTTTACAAATATATTGGTCATATAGTGATTTACAGCATCAGCAACTCTAGACATAAACCTAGGAGCAGACAGAAGAGACAGTGACAAGGACACATTTCCTACTTCTAAACTTAAGAGACTCACTGAACCAACAGTTAACCATTACACTGCTAAAACAATTCAACACTACTCTGGCTGCGTTCACACAGGCAGCCCAATTCTGATATTTTTTTCCACTAATTGGTCTTTTGACCAATCACATCAGATCTTTTTACATCAGATCTTTTCAGAGCTGATCTGATTGGTCAAAAGACCAAAAAGTGTAAAAAAATAACAGAATTGGGCTGCCTGTCTAAACGCAGACAGTGTTAGTGAATTGTTTTATTTCCTATCTGCAACACACTGTCGGTGTTTAGATGGGCAGCCCAATTCTGTTCTTTTTTTCACTAATTGGTCTTTTGACCAATCAGATCATCTCTGAAAAAGATCTGATATGAAAAGATCTGATGGGATTGGTCAAAGGCCAATTAGTGGAAAACAGATCAGAATTTAGCTACCTGTCTAAATAAAACAGTTCACCACTACAGCGTGTTCCATATAGGACATTGGAACAATCATGTCACAGTTCTCTAATCTCTAATCTGAATATTCAGGTATTCAGCATGAAAACGGCAGTATTTTATCATATTCCTCTCTCACCGCAGTGTTTGGATACTACACACACACACTGCCCATTGTGTCCTGTGTCAGTCTGCTGCTGCTGATAGGCAGCGTGTGGTTTCTCCTCAGGGTTAATCTGACAGTGCAGCGTCAGCGTGGGCGTTAGCGCTTAGCGCTAACAAGACAAACCACCACTGTGTCTCTGGGAGGAAGTTAGTCAAGAGAGGACCCTAGCCACTTCCTCTCCCCCTGGGTGTTATCAGGACACACAGACAGGCCTCACAAACACACACACACACACACACACATGCATGCACACACATAAACACACACACAGAGCCAAGGGCTAATTTTAACCTCCGCTGCGCTGTGACAACATATACAGTAGGCTACACACACTATCAACATGACAGTGACTCAACAACTTCAATAAGAGCAGAACCACAAGGCTGGCTAATAGAATAAGCAATTATAACACCATAATAACTTGACAAACTTGACAGTTAGTTTGTATAGAAAACAACAGTCTGAGTAAAGGCACCCTATGCCCTGAATAGTGTACTACTTTTCAGAAGAGCCCTGCACTACACAGGCCTTATATTATAGGGAATGTGGTGCCATTTCAGATGCAACAGGTGATGTCATAACAGTAGAAGGTGATGTCATAATCTGTGGTCCTGAGTTTAGCTATATCTGTAATTGTGAGCCATGCTACAGGGTGCTAGGCACTATTAAACTGGACCAATGGACCACACCCAGACAGTCATGACTCACCTCTCTCTCTCTAAACCTCCCTCCATCAATCCATTGAAGGGGAGAGGAAGATAGAGAGGGGGCGGGGCACGGAAAGGAGGATATGAGGGAAAGATAGGAGGGGAAATAGGGAAGGAGGACAGAGAAAGGAGGAGAAGAGGGAGAGATAGAAGGGGAGAGAGAGAAGGAGGAGGACCGAGAAAGGAGGAGAAGAGGGAGAGATAGAAGGGGAGAGAGAGAGAAGGAGGAGGACAGAGAAAGGAGGAGAAGAGGGAGAGATAGAAGGGTAGAGAGAGAAGGGGGAGGACAGAGAAAGGAGAAGAGGGAGAGATAGAAGGGGAGAGAGAGAAGGAGGAGGACAGAGAAAGGAGGAGAAGAGGGAGAGATAGAAGGGGAGAGAGGGGAATAGAGTGTCAATAGGAGGTTACTCACCAGCTCGACGGAGCCATAGTGTTTTCGGCTGAAGTCTCCACGCCTGCAGCCCAAGTCCTCCGAGGCAGAGCTGCAACACAGACGCATGGTGGTCAGTCTCTCCTTTCTCTCTCCTCCATCAGGAGACTGACACACTAACTCACTCACTCCTAAAGGTGGCTACTCGGCTCTACGTCTCACTCTCTCTCTGTTTCTTTATTTCTCTCTCTCTCTCTTCCCCTTCTAGGTATCTATGGAAGTATCTCCCTCTACCCCTTCTAGGTATCTATGAAAGTCTCTCCCTCTCCCCCTTCTAGGTATCTATGAAAGTCTCTCCCTCTCCCCCTTCTAGGTATCTATGAAAGTCTCTCCTTCTCCCCCTTCTAGGTATCTATGAAAGTCTCTCCCTCTTCCCCTTCTAGGTATCTATGATAGTCTCTCTATCTCTCTCCCTCTTCTAGGTATCTATGAAAGTCTCTCCCTCTCCCCCTTCTAGGTATCTATGAAAGTCTCTCCCCCTCCCCTTCTAGGTATCTATGAAAGTCTCTCCCTCTCCCCCTTCTAGGTATCTATGATAGTCTTTCTCTCTCTCTCTCCCCCTTCTAGGTATCTATGATAGTCTCTCTCTCTCCCCCTTTTAGGTATCTATGATAGTCTCTCTCTCTTTCCCCCTTCTAGGTATCTATGATAGCCTTTCTCTCTTGTTCTCCTCCTTCTAGGTATCTATGATAGTCTCTCTCTCTCCCTCACCCTCTCTCTCTCTATCTCCCTCTCTCTCTCTCTCTCTCTCTTACCCTCTCTCTCTCTCTCCCTCTCTCTTACCCTCTCTCTCTCTCTCCCTCTCTATCTCTCTCTCACCCTCTCTCTCTCTCTCTCTCTCACCCTCTCTCTCTCTCTCTCTCCATCCCTCTCTCTTTTGTTCTCTCTCTGTGGTAGGGCTAGCTTGCCAGCAGCATCCAGCACCAGTCCTGATTGAGACGAGGACTCTGATTGCATTATGTCCACAATGATAGATGGAGTCTGCCTGGGAGAGCAGACTGCTCACCCACACACAGGAGTGTTACAGGAATTTGTTTGAGATCTACGGGAGGGAGCAGGGGGAATCTCCTTCACATCTCAGGCCCAATTAAACCTGTTCAACCAATGGCATCCTCAAGAAAAGGCATATCCAATATTACAGCAAATAATACTCTAATGTACTGATAGATAAACTAATATTTTCTTGGATGGAATTTACAAGGGTATGATATTTATGAAGGACATTGTAAACAAGTACGGTAAATGTATGTCACACAAGCAACTAACAACAGTGTGTACTGTATGCTTAATATACATTTAGAACCAACTCATCGTGGCTCTGCCACAAAATTGGAAGAGACAATTACTTAAAGAAGAAATTAAAGAATTAGTCTGTCTGCCTCCCATTAAAAATCATAAATGGCTTAAATCACAAAAGGTATCAGTTTCACTTAAAGTCAAAAGGGAACAGTTGGGAACGGGTCTTAGATTCCCCAATACATTTGAATCAAGTGTAGGAACTGATATATAAAACAACAACTGACACATCAATCTTTTTTTCAATTTAAGCTAATATATAAAATACTTGCTACAAAATAAATGCTCAATATATGGGGTGTTGAACATACAGTCCACGACCAGTCAATGGGAAATATCATTATACTCTGAGGTATTTAGGGCAATATCAAAAGAAATATCATTATACTCTGAGGTATTTAGGGCAATATCAAAAGAAATATCATTATACTCTGAGGTATTTAGGGCAATATCAAAAGAAATATCATTATACTCTGAGGTAAAGTATTTATTTTTAGGGCAATATCAAAAGAAATATCAATACAAATAGGGAAGTTCAGGAGGCTCGTAAGACATCACAGTAAAATGGAGGGATGTTATGCAAAATGAAATAGCTCAATGGAATTGTACAGGGAAAGATGGGTAAACCTGTGGACATCGGAGGGTTGGAGTTAAGATCAGAATGAATGGCCGCTGTGGCTGAAAATCCAGCACTTGCAGAAAGAGGAAATGAGGAATATATGTTTAATTCTTGAACAACATGTACCGTACATGTGAGGAAAATAGCAGTAGAAGTATTGCTGTCTGTTAGTTCACTCCAATCAGGGTAGGGATGGTAAGGGGGGAAAGTATATAACCATTTCAAAAATAAGAGAGATTAGAAATGATGCAAACAATTAATTTGATAGATCTACAATCTTCAATATTAAAGCTGATCGACCCCCCCCTCCCCTAAAAACTTGCCCCCCCACACACAAATAAACTATAGGGAACCACATCAATGCACCTCCACCCCCGCCTCTATACCAAAAATATTTTCCAATCTGACCGCTCAAACGATGCTACCATAAACCAGCAACTTTTAATCCTATTTGTTTTCACATACAGATCTCCCAATAGCATAGTTTCCAAAAGTAAAGATCTCCTGCTCCACTCGGAAGCACAAGGTAAAGCAGCTACAGTGCCTACTGAATGGCTGCACACGCCTTGCAGTTTTCACCTTTTACTGCCTTAACATTTCATTTGTCATTCAATTCAATTTAATTCACATTTTAAAAGTATTTTTTATTTTGTATTTTATTTTAAACAAAGATGTCTTAATTGCGTATGTCTTCACACCCCAGAGTCCATTCTTGGTAGAAGCATATTTATAACAGCAATTACAGCTGTAAATCATTTTGAATAAGATTATAACTCTGCACAACTCTTAGGGCAAAATATATCCATTGTTTTTGTCCAAATTGCTCAAGCTCAGTACATGTGGCTGGGAATCATTGATGTGGAGGCGGAAGAAACACACACCTGTTTAGGTGAGATGCTGGCTAGCGGAGTAGAACACCTGTTTAGGCGAGATGCTGGCTAGCGGAGTAGAACACCTGTCTAGGCGAGATGCTGGCTAGCGGAGTAGAACACCTGTTTAGGCGAGATGCTGGCTAGCGGAGTAGAACACCTGTTTAGGCGAGATGCTGGCTAGCGGAGTAGAACACCTGTTTAGGCGAGATGCTGGCTAGCGGAGTAGAACACCTGTTTAGGCGAGATGCTGGCTAGCGGAGTAGAACACCTGTTTAGGCGAGATGCTGGCTAGCGGAGTAGAACACCTGTTTAGGCGAGATGCTGGCTAGCGGAGTAGAACACCTGTTTAGGCGAGATGCTGGCTAGCGGAGTAGAACACCTGTTTAGGCGAGATGCTGGCTAGCGGAGTAGAACACTTGAAAAAGAAAAGGAGAGCCTCACAATCTAGGAGCTCAGATGCAATAATTCAATAAACAACGTTTCAACAGCCAAGCTGTCTTCATCAGGGTTTAGTTGATGGACAGTAATATTAAGAGTGGGGGGGAAAGTAAAACTCTATCCCAGAGTTAGGTATTCAGAAGACTGAGGCAGGTTTTCCTCTAACATTTTAACAAGGCTTTGCTCCTTTTATATTTATTTTGATCCTGAAAAACTCCCCAGTCCCTGATGGTGAAAAGCATACCCATAACAAGATGCTGCCACCACAATACTTGAAAACACAATACTTGAGTATTTTCCAATTTTCCTTTATGGATGTAATTTAAGGGAGCAAAATATGAAAACTGTGCAAGTGGTGTGTATACTTTCACGAGGCACTGTATATGCAAAGACAAAGCATCAAACCCTTGAGAGCAGAGCTAAAGTGAAGTGGTCTCAAAAGTTAGACGATTCTGAAATATTGCATACCGGTATACCTACAACTATATTTTCCAGAGAAAGAGTGGATATTGAGGCTTAGAAAGACACAGCAAGGCTTCCTGTATAACACTGTGGAGGATGAGAAAGAGAGCCTGTCACAGTCTAGATGGTGTCTATGTTGCTGGGTGGTCATCCTGCTGTTGTTGGAACAAATCAAAGTGCTGCTAGGTATACTTAGAGATAATCGCTCTGAAATTGTGTGTGTGTGTGTGTGTGTGTGTGTGTGTGTATGACCGGTTGGTGGTACAATAGTAATACAATATGGGAGAGAGTTGATCTGTGAATATGAAGATTATGTGAACTATGTCTAAGTTGATATGCCAACATCTCTCTTTCTCCCCCCTCTCTCTTTCCTTCCTCTCGCTCTCCCCCCTCTCTTTCTCTCCCCTATCTCTCTCTCAGTCTCACTCTCTTTCTCCCCCCCCTCTTTCTCTGTAGTGGAACAACGTTGGAGATGAATTTAGAGTAGTCTTTATGCCTGGCCAAGCTTATGGGTAAATGTATTCTCCCCCCTCCTCTCTTTCTCTCAGTCTCTCTCTCTCTCCTTCCATCTGTAATAAACTCATCTACTGGAATTTACTGCCTTGTTTTTATTTCTTCTCATCCCTCATTTTCACCTCTCACAGGAGTGTCCTGGAGGAGGGTGATAGAGGGATGAGTCTGCCCTATTGCCCTTCACCTATCCTCTCTAAGTTAATGGAAAAAATACAACTGGGGTCTTTCTGGTTAAGCTCATCCCTCGTTCCCTTCATCCCCTCAATGTGGAACACCGTCAGCTACGTTACTAGTGAGGTATTCATGTCTAAAGGCCCAATGGAGACATTTTTATATCAATATCAAATAATTGCTGGTTAACAATTGCTAACTTAATAGATTAATATATGTATTATATTTCCATTAAAAGGGGCAAAAATGTGTTTAACAAAAGACACATCTCGGTAGGTGGTCCAGGTATGAAAGGAATCAGCACATGGGGGGGGGCTTTCCTCTTTTCTTCTCTATTGCTGCTCAAGCAAGAGGGGAGGCCGATGACATCAGAGGGCACCATCAGACCAACTCCTTGAATGGGCTACTCCAAGAAGTTGGCACTCAAAATACATTTGCACTTTTTACCCTTAAGTGTGTGTATGTTATTGTATTTATACCTGGGATATTGTTTTTCAACAAGGTCAAAAAATAGCTGGAGTGCATCTTTAAAGGTCGAGGGCCACAAAAATGCTTCATAACACCTATCAAATGTTTTATTTCCTGAACCTCAATAGCCTATTGTAGGCAGACAAGTGAATCGACACAGGTTGACGTTTATTGTCATGAATCTTGGCATAAAGGTTCCCACTAGATGGGCCAGCTGCAAATTCAGAATTGGCTATATCATAAAAATTCAAGAAAAAAAATGAGCTTTTTGGTCGTCATTAAATGTTAGGGTTAGGAATTAGGCTTAGCAGTGTGGTTAAGGTTAGGTTTAAAATCAGATTTTATGACTTTGTGGCTGTGCCAGCTAGTGACCACTCTGTAGAGCTGCCTCCAGGGCAAGATTCATGACAATAAATGCCAACCTTCTGAATCAACACTGCTGATTATCACCAGCATTGATTTCTATAATGTACATGTCTTATCACTTTAAAATATGCTGAAGTATTGGCATCCACCTGGTCAAACCCCATCCCCCACATATACAGAATACCACAGTATGAGTCATAATACCCATGAAACCTAGCAGTCAAGCAAGGAAATGGTTCCAATCGTTATTCCACCATTCATTTTTCCCATAAGGTATTTTAGAAACACTTAAAATGAAGGCTGTTTCGTGTAGGCTTACCCTGGCGTGACGTTTTGATGACCGTGTAAATCTCTCTAGGACAAGGTTTTATCAATATACTGTATTTGCCAGTATTTACCCCCCGAAAATGAAGTGCTAATTAGCTGCTAAAATGGCTATCATAAAGAACTACAAATGCCGTGATGGATCTCAATGAGAACTTTGAATTGTCTTGGACAAGTTTTAAAGTGACACAATACCTGTTAGCAAAGGTGACAGCTAGAAATGACCTGCAGCAGCTTGCAGGGATTTGTAGTATTTCATGATGTCTACAGTTATGCTAATTAGCATTTTCAAATCTGAGAGTAAATGGAGCCGAATATATTGATAAAAGTGACCTTATCCTAGAGAGATTTAAATGACTTTTAAAATGTTGTGCCGGGGTAAGTCTACACGAAACACAGCCCTTATTGGAAGTGTTTCTAAAATTCCCCATGGGAAAAATGTATGGTGGAAAAACTATTGGAACCATGTTTGACTCTTAGGTTTTATGGGTATTATGACACCTCCACCGTGGGACTCTATATGCTGTCAAGGTAGGGGAAACCCTGATCGTGTTGTTTTTTTCAGGAAGGATTGGGTCACTGCAGATGAAGCTGCATTCTTACACTGACTGAATGGTTTCCTACAGGAGCAGAGAGAGAGAGAGATATACTCCTATTTTGCTGCAGTAATGCATGTTTTAGACTTGATCAATCTTGTGGTTGGTAATTAAAACATGATGCACTCACACGCATCATAACTGAGGTAGTCTGCAAGCCAGATAACAATTCATTTGGATAACATATTTCCATATCGGTATTGATGTTTTCCTGAGCGCGAGCACACTAATATTATTATGCTGTCATGCTCTCAGGGCTTCGTTGCCTGGCGCATACAACTCCATTCTACCGTGAACTAAAAAGCACTATGATGAATAATTTATGTTTTTTCCGTGTTTGTTCGTGGACATTGCCTACCAGTACCACCCCAGCAAACAACTAATTCAATACACCAATACACGTTTCGCAGAGCCGAACTAATTCAGTGTTGCTTTCATAATATTGACAACGTTCAACTATATGCCCCGAAACAGCGTTATCGATTAGCGGCCACGGTGGAAGCGGGCAGGGCTGCGCACCGAAGCTTGCAATAACAGGTCGCTTCTCTCTAGTCGAACGCTTCAGACACTTCAGGCTGGTGGTGACTTGTAGATGCAAAGGTTCAAATAGCTTTGAATATCTCCTTTTGCAGAAGGAAACAAACATCATTGCAACGGAGAGAATGGTTCACAAGCGGTCGCTCAGAAAAGCAACATAAATAGCGAACATTTGGAGAGCCTACACATACATAAAACATTTAACATTCAAATGTTTATGTAACGTACGTTACTATTTATAACACTATTATTACATGGTTTACTTTTACTATGAATGAATTGGTCCAAAGCCTAATGAGTTTGTTTATTGCTGCTGCTTGTTGAACATTTGGGCGAGAAGGACATTTTCATTCCATACAAAAATGCTGCAGTGACAGTAGCCTAAACTACGATCGCCATATGACAACACCAGAGACCTGCATTCACCAGACACACAACAAACACACAAGTCTACTAATATGGTCATAGTAGTCGCAAACACTTAGCTGACGGACCGAAATGTGTTCATTTACCGTTGGTTGAAAGTCAACAGTTTGGTAGAAGCGGGGTCCACACTGTTCATGTCCCCATGCGATATCAGTCCAGCACTCAGAGAGCTTGTTTTCCTATGTATTCCTCTTCACTACGGACGCATACTGCTTTCAAACTCCTTATTCACATATTAAACCTATTTCCCCCACTGCATTCAATTCGGCTATTCTCATCCCTTGAGCGCGCAGTGGATGCTGATGAGACAGGCTTGTCGTTGCAGCATGTGGCAGAATGGAGCTTTTCTACCAAAACACCTCTCCGTCTTTCCTTTTCTGCCCCCCTCTCTCTCTGCTTTTCTCCTCTTATTCGCTCTCTCGTTCACATTTGCAGCGAGCTCCACGAGCACAGAGCGCAACCTCCTCATATGATAGTAGTTGCCTTGGAAGAGATCATCGCACGCACGCACGCACGCACACTCTCAGGAAACCTAACTGTCATTCTTGGATTATCTGAAAGTCGGAGAAAATCACAGGTGGGTTAGTTTTATAACATTTGATGAGTGTCAAGTGATATAAATAAGCCTGGAATAAATGTAGAGTTTACTTCCAAAACGCTATATCCACCTTTTTCCCCCACATGTGTGTTCTTTCATCAGTAATGATTGCTTATGAATACCTTCATGTGTGTGTAAATACTACTGTTCTCAGATTTTTTATTCATGAATTTTAGAAGTGTATGAAAATATATATTTTTCCCCAAAACGCTATACACAATACATTAGGAACACCTTCCAAATATTGAGTTGCACCCCATTTTGCCCTCAGAACAGCCCCAATTCGTCAGGGCGTGGACTCTACAAGGTATCAAAAGCATTCCACAGGGATGTTGGCCCATGTGGACTCCACTGCTTCCAGTTGGCTGGATGTCCTTTGAGTGTTGTACCATTATTGATACACACTGGAAACTGTTGAGCTTGAAATACCCAGCAGCATTGCAGTTCATGGCACACTCAAACTGGTGCTACTACAATACCCTGTTCAAAGGTACTTAAATCTTTGTCTTGCCCATCCACCCTCTGAATGGCACACACACACAATCTATGTCTCAATTGTCTCAAGGCTTAAATCCTTCTTCAACCTGACTCCTCCCCTTCAACTACACTGATTGAAGTAGATTTAACAGGTGACATCAATAAGGGATCATAGTTTTCACCTGGTCAGTCTATATCATGGAAATAGCAGGTGTTCTTAACGTTTTGTACACTCAGTGTATATCCATTGTTTAGCTGGAACGGAATGTTCAAATCCTGCATATTTGTAGGTGGTTAGTGGTTGTCTCACCTAGCTATCTTAAGATGAATACATGTACTGTAAGTCGCTCTGGATAAGATCATCTGCTAATTAACTAAAATGTAAACGTTTTACAGTTTACAGATCTCATATTACTGTATTGAAATATTACATTTTTGAAATATTTATGTCACAAATGTAATTTATTTATTTGTGAAAAATTGTTCTTTGTTACATTTAACTGTGTAAAACCTAGCATTACTACTTAGTTCTCTGAGAGCAGTAACTAAGTAAAAATACTTTGAAGTACTACTTATTACTATGTACTTACTTATGTACTTTCCTATTTATTTTTTTGAGAACTTATACTTTTACTCCACTACATTCCTAAAGAAAATATGTACTTTTAATCCCATACCTTTTCCCTGACACCCAAAAGTAGTCATTACATTTAGAATGCTTAGCGGTGTTACATTTTCCAGTTTCTGTGTTGTAGTTTGTGTATTTGCATGTGTGCATTTCAGGAAATGGCTTCCTGAAATCCCTCAAGCAGCTGATTGGTCGACTCCACGGCTAACTGGAGCTGACCCCGCCCCCTCGTCAAAAAGCAGCTGTCTCCAATTACCCACTCCTTCTGAGGCAATATAAAAGCCAGTGTTCTGTTCAGAAGATTGATTGCAGAGAGGTCGTTGCAGAGAGGTCGTTGCAGAGAGGTCGTTGCAGAGAGGTCGTTGCAGAGAGGTCGTTGCAGAGAGGTCGTTGCAGAGAGGTCGTTGCAGAAAGAGCGTTGCAGAAAGAGGGGGCTGATGGTTATAGCATATGTTAGTTGTAGATGGGAGCAGCTTTGGTACATTCTGTGAGTTTGTTGCGCAGTCAGAGCCTATTTGATGTGCTGTGTTTCTCAGTGTGTTTGAAATTGTTACTAATATTCTGTTTTATTTGTTCATAGGGGGAAGGCACCTAGGGAGTGCTTAGGCAAGAGGCCTGCGGGCATACATATAGTATATTCATTATCTAGGCACACTAGGTAAGACCTGGGCGGACCACCCCCTGTATTTTGGTTAGGGCACCAGGTGGTGCTAAATTAGGTAAGGAGTGGTTAGGCAGGTAAGATAGGAGAGGGGGCTTTGATATTTACTTTCTTTGCTTTGGTTCCGTCCAGCCCCTTTTCCCCATATTACTGTGTGAAGGAATAAATTCCTAGTAAACAGTAAATTCTCTGCCTTTTGTTATCCTTACTCGCACCTACAGTCCATACCTCTTTCGCTTCACGGAGAGTTGAGTTATAGCAGGGTGTTGTGTTCCCTCTTCAGAAGCGTGCGTAACATAATGGGGGCTCATCCGGGATTCCATTAAACCCACCGTACCCTGCTGCTCTGAGCTCTCTGTGGTTAGTGATTGAGGTGTGATGGTAGGTTGTGAGTTTGGATGACTTGTTAGTTTTTGTGTCCAGTAGATTGCTGTGTACAAGATGGCTGCCTCAGCCATCTCCAAGTGTTTTGAAGCGCCCTCTATTGATTGTTTGGTGAGGTTTCGTAAAGTAGACCTTATAGCTGTTGCTGATCATTATGGATTCGTTTTCCCTGAGAAAGCCCTAAAGGCTGAGCTTTTGGTGCTAGTCGGGGAGGGTTTAGTGAGAGAACGAATTCTCTCATTGCAAGGAGAGGAGACGGGTAGACCTTCCGATGCCAAGTCGTAGGACAGGGCGGAGGAAGGGGTTGCTCCTATCATCCAGATGGTCATTGGCAAACTTCAGACAGGCCTGGACATGCGCTGGCTGCAGGATTTTAATCCATGACGGCGTAGTGTTACTAATGGTTTTCTTTGAGACTGTGGTCCCAGCTCTCTTCAGGTCATTGTCCAGGTCCTGCCGTGTAGTTCTGGGCTGATCCCTCATCTTCCTCATGATCATTGATGCCCCACGAGGTGAGATCTTGCATGGAGCCCCAGACCGAGGGTGATTGACCGTCATCTTGAACTTCTTCCATTTCCAATTATTGTGCCAACAGTTGTTTCCTTCTCACCAAGCTGCTTGCCTATTGTCCTGTAGCCCATCCCAGCCTTGTGCAGGTCTACAATTTTATCTCTGGTGTCCTTACACAGCTCTCTGGTCTTGGCCTTTGTGGAGAGGTTGGAGTCTGTTTGATTGAGTGTGTGGACAGGTGTCTTTTATACAGGTAACGAGTTCAAACACGTGCAGTTAATACAGGTAATGAGTGGAGAACAGGAGGGCTTCTTAAAGAAAAACTAACAGGTCTGTGAGAGCTGGAATTCTTACTGGTTGGTAGGCGATTAAATACTTATGTCATGCAATAAAATGCAAATTAATTACTCAAAAATCATACAGTGTGATTTTTCTGGATTTTTGTTTTAGATTCCGTCTCTCACAGTTGAAGTGTACCTATGATAAATGACATACCTCTACATGCTTTGTAAGTAGGAAAACCTGCTAAATCGGCAGTGTATCAAATACTTGTTCTCCCCACTGTATGTATATAAGTTTAATTTCGACTGTAACACAACGTTGGGAATAAATCAAGGGGTATGAAGGACTCATTGCTAGTTCTGATTTTTCTTATTTTTTTGTATTACTTTTTTGTATTATTAACATAAGCATTTCCTAAGGAGGGGAGGGTTTAAAGAGGAGAGGGGAGGGAGGGGTTGGGGAGGGTTTAAAGAGAGGGGAGGGAGGGGTTAGAGAGGTGAGGGGAGGGTTTGGGGAGGGGTTTAGAGAGGGGAGGGGAGGGGTTAGAGAGGAGAGGGGAGGGAGGGGTTAGAAAGGGGGGAGGGAGGGGTTAAAGAGGGGAGGGGAGGGTTTAAAGAGAGGGGAGGGAGGGGTTAGAGAGGGGAGGGGATGGTTTAGAGAGGGGAGGGGTTTAGAGAGGGGAGGGGTTAGAGAGGGGATCGGGGGTAGAGAGGGGAGGGGTTAGAGAGGGGAGGGGAGGGGGGGGGGGGGTTAGAGAGGGGAGGGGATAGTTTACAACAGATTAACAATAGTGGTCATCCATCCTGGTCTTATATCTCTCTATATACTGTATCTCTAGCAGGGTGTGCAGGTTGTTGTTCCAGCCCAGCCTCCAAACACCTGATATCAAACACCAAAAACATTATCAATACAGGTACAACCTTCCGTTGTATATATTATGAAATATATTTATCCAAATGAGATGAATGGAGAGATAAGGCGACTCTTATAGAATAGAACTATGACCCGGTGTACACACCATAAATTGCATTTCTGAAATAGTTTTGAACAAGAAATCTGTTGCATGTTTTTAGGGATCTCGAACAACACGAAAGAGAGTTTGAACAGACTGGTAATGGCGGTGGATAATTTTTGAAAGAGAGGGTCCAGATTGTCTAGCCCGGCTGATTTGTACGGGTCCAGGTTCTGCAGCTCTTTCAGAACATCTGCTATCGGGATTTGGGTGAAGCTAAAGCTGGGGAGGCTTGGGCAAGTAGCTGCGGGGGGTGCAGAGCTGTTGGCCGGGGTTGGGGTAGCCAGGAGGAAAGCATGGCCAACCGTAGAGAAATGCTTATTGAAATTCTCGATTATCTCTGTTCTTTTCCAGTCTTACTGATGGAGAGCAGAGCATCCCCAGTGTTCTGTCTGATTTGTGTCTGTGTCTAACTAGCCTGGCATTGAGTGATGTCTCTCAAGGTTGTTCCTCACTCTGTATTCCATATTCAGAACACACCCCTGGTCACTCGTACAGAAAAGCTGCTAATGACTTTCTTGTCCTCAAATACAGTGAGTAAGAAGTGTGTGTGTGTGTATATGTGTGTGCGTGCCCGAGTACGCATTTGGACTCTTAAGTGTGTGTCTGTGCACAAGTGTGTGTGCGTGTGTGTGTGTGGAGGCTACTAGGTATGGTAGTGCCTTTGGCCTGTCTGATATCCCACAATCAGTCATCCCTCCCACTCCCCTGGGCCAACCCATACTCCCACTCAGGAGCGAGGTCAGTGCGAGGATGAGGTCATATACTCACTCATAAGAGCACCTCTCTCTCAGACTACCACCTCTCTCTCTAACTCCATCTCGCTCTCTAACACCTCCTCCCTCTCTACACCTCCTCCTCTCTCTCTATACCTCCTCTCTCTCTAACACCCCCTCTCTCTCTAACACCCCCTCTCTCTAACACCCCCTCTCTCTCTAACACCTCCTCTCTCTCCAACTTCTCCTCTCTCTCTACACCTCCTCCTCTCTCTCTAACACCTCCCCTCTCTCTAACATTGCCTCTCTCTCTAACACCTCTTCTCTCTCTAACTTCTCCTCTCTCTATCTCTACACCTCCTCCTCTCTCTCTAACACTTCCTCTCTCTCTACACCTCCTCCTCTCTCTCTCTAACACCTCCTCTCTCTCTAACACCCCCCCTCTCTCTAACACCTCCCCTCTCTCTAACTTCTCCTCTCTCTCTACACCTCCTCCTCTCTCTCTACACCTCCTCTCTCTCTAACACCTCCCCTCTCTCTAACACCTCCCCTCTCTCTAACACCTCCTCTCTCTCTACACCTCCTCCTCTCTCTCTAACACCTCCTCCCCTCTCTCTACACCTCCTCCCCTGTCTCTACACCTCCTCTCTCTCTAACACCTCCTCCTCTCTCTCTCTAACACCTCCTCTCTCTCTACTCCTCCTCTCTCTCTAACACCTCCTCTCTCTCTAACACCCCCTCTCTCTAACACCTCCTCTCTCTCTAACACCCCCTCTCTCTCTAACACCTCCTCTCTCTCTACACCTCCTCCTCTCTCTCTAACACCTCCTCTCTCTCTAACACCTCCTCTCTCTCTACACCTCCTCCTCTCTCTCTACACCTCCTCTCTCTACACCTCCTCTCTCTCTACTCCTCGTCTCTCTCTAACACCTCCTCTCTCTCTCTCTCTCTCTAACACCTCCTCTCTCTCTCTCTAACACCTCCTCTCTCTCTACACCTCCTCTCTGTCTATACCTCCTCTCTCTCTAACTCCTCCTCTCTCTCTAACACCCCCTCTCTCTAACACCTCCTCTCTCTCTAACACCTCCTCTCTCTCTAACTTCTCCTCTCTCTCTACCCCTCCTCCTCTCTCTCTACACCTCCTCTCTCTCTACACCTCCTCTCTCTCTATACCTCCTTCTCTCTCTAACACCTCTTCTCTCTCTAACACCCCCTCTCTCTCTAACACCCCCTCTCTCTCTAACACCTCCTCTCTCTCTAACACCTCCTCTCTCTCTAACACCTCCTCTCTCTCTAACTCCTCCCCTCTCTCTAACACCTCCTCTCTCTCTACACCTCCTCTCTCTAACTTCTCCTCCCTCTCTAACACCCCCTCCCTCTCTAACACCTCCTCTCTCTCTAACACCCCCTCTCTCTCTAACACCTCCTCTCTCTAACACCTCCTCCCTCTCTAACACCTCCTCCCTCTCTAACACCTCCTCTCTCTCTAACACCTCCTCTCTCTCTAACACCCCCTCTCTCGCTCTAACACCTCCTCCTCTCTCTAACTCCTCCTCTCTCTAACTCCTCCTCTCTCTCTAACACCTCCTCTCTCTCTAACACCTCCTCTCTCTCTAACACCTCCTCTCTCTCTTACTCCACCTCTCGTTATCTCTCTCTCCCTCCATCTACCTCTCGTTCTCTCTCTCTTTACTCTCCATGTCTTTGGCTTGATTAACTCTCTGTCTGTTTAACCTTTTCTGCTGGGGTGGGGGCTGGATGAGGGACGGAAAGGGACTTACTTACACACCTCAGAAGCTGTATGGCAGGCTGCAACAGCCCGATCACAGCCACTCCTCGAGTCCTCTCTCACACACACACACTCACTCACAGGGAAGTTACACACGCACACACACACTAATGCACGCACACACACCAGTAAATTATACAGCAGGTCAGAGAGAGAGAGAGATGTGGGAGGAGTGTGGGGTAAGTAGGGAGGAAGCACCCTCTGTGGGGTCACGACAACCGGAAGCATCCGGTTTTCAGGATAAATGGAAAGAGAGCCTGTGCTGCGACATCCGCTTTTTGACGTTAACAAGCCGACACTCCATCTTAACTCCTCCACCACATTTACTGGATTGGATCAACTGTGCAGGACCAGAAAGATGCCTGCTATGTTAGGTTAGGAAGGAAGAGACAGCGGCGGAAGAAAGGAAGGGGAGGCGGGACAGAGAGTTGAAACATGGACGGGGTGAGTGGAAGACAAATGTAGAAAGAGAGATATAAACAGAAAGTTAGAGCGCAAAACAGACATGGGAGGAAGGAACAAAACATTAATGGAGTGAGGGAATGAGAGAAAGATGAAGGGAATGAGAGAGAGATGAAGCTTGTTCTTTTTGTGAGAGTGCATATCATTCCAGTTAATGTGATCTATTGTATACGTTATTCAAACTTAAAGAGCCTGATAAGGTTTCTATGTTAAAGGGATAGTTCAGACAAATGACAAAATGACACATTGGTTTAACCTGCCCTGTAAGCAGTATATGGACATGGTATGGCAGCAAATCATGCTTTTGGTGTAGCTTCCCTGGCACTGTTTCCACATGCTCATATTTTAGCATTTGTGGCACAAATCTCATTCAAGTCATGGGACCGATATTAGCATATTTGGCACATCAGCCAATGCGTGGCTACTAAATGTGAAAGTCTTGTGTAAAGAATATGTTTGGAAACATTATTTCAAGTTATTGAACCAACTTCATTTCTTGATTTACAGGGAATGGATTTAATTTCTTGTAAGCTAATTGTAGAAAACATTGGTTAGGGCCTCCCGAGTGGCGCAACGGTCTAAGACACTGCATCGCAGTGCTAGCTTGCCACTAGAGATTCTGAGTTCGGGTCCAGGCTCTGTTGCAGCCGCGACCAGGAGTGCAGTGCACAATCGGCCCAGCTTCGTCCGGGTTATGAGAGGGCTTGGCCGGCAGGGATGTCCTTGTCCTATTGCTCACTAGTGATTCCTGTGGCGGGCCAGGAGCAGTGCACACTGACACGGTCGCCAGGTGCACAGTACTTCCTCTGACACATTGGTGCAGCTGGCTTCTGGGTTAAGAGGGCATTGTGTCAAGAAGCAGTGCGGCTTGGTTGGGTTGTGTTTCAGAGGCCACACGGCTCTCGACCTTCGCCTCTCCCGAGTCCGTACGGGAGTTGCAGCGATGAGACAAGACTGTAACTACCAATTGGGGAGAAAACGGGGTAAAAAAAAATACTAACACTCAAATTATTATTGAAAAAGATTGTATTTACATGAAACATTAGTTTGTATTTGTTATTTATTAGGTTTAACCAAAGGGAAAAGTAAGTTGAGTGTTGAAAGAAATAGGGTTCACCTTGTAATATTGGTTGGGTAATACAAAAAAAAAAAAGTTGGCATTAAATAATTTGGTTTCAACTAATGTTGTATATTTCAATTGGGATGGAAACTCATTTACATAACCGAAACCAGTTAAAGTATTTATTTTGGGGGTTGATCCAAAGACATACTGTTTAATTGTTCACCAGCTCATGACCACACACACACACACACACACACACACTAAAATGTCAGGTCATGGATCTTCCCCGAGCTGAAAGGGGTAATCTGCGATTTATACATCAATTTTTGTACTTTTAATTCAATGATATTCCCTTCCGTTCAAAAGTTTGGGGTCACTTAGGAATGTCCTTGTTTTTGAAAGAAAGGCAAAAAAAATGGTCCATTAAAATAACATAAAATTGATCAGAAATACAGTGTAGACATTGTTAATGTTGTAAATGACTATTGTAGCTGGAAACAGCATATTTTTTGTGGAATATCTACATGGGTGTACAGAGGCCCATTATCAGCAACCACCACTCCTTTGATCGAGTGGCATGTTGTGTTAGCTAATCCAAGTTTATCATTTTAAAAGGCTAATTGATCATTAGAGAAAACCCTTTTACAATTATGTTAGCACAGCTGAAAACTGTTGTGCTGATTAAATAAGCCATTAAAATGGTCTTCTTTAGACTAGTTGAGTATCTGGCATCAGCATTTGTGGGCTCGATGACAGGCTCAAAATGGCCAGAAACAAATAACTGTCTTCTGAAACTCGTCAGTTAATGAAGCTGCCAGCTGAGGACTTGTGAGGTGTCTGTTTCTCAAACTAGACACTCTAATGTACTTGTCCTCTTGCTCAGTTGTGCACCGGGGCCTCCCACTCCTCTTTCTATTCTGGTTAGCGCCAGTTTGCGCTGTTCTGTGAAGGGAGTAGTACACGGCGTTGTACGATATCTTCAATTTCTTGGCAATTTCTCGCATGGAATACCCTTCATTTCTCAGAACAAGAAGAGACTGACGAGTTTCAGAAGAAAGTTATTTGTTTCTGGCTATTTTGAGCTGCCAAAGGTGCTTCAATAAAGTACTGAGTAAAGGGTCTGATTTCTTATGTAAATGTGATTTTCCGGGTTTTTTATTTATACATTTGCAAAAATCATCTAAAACCTGTTTTTGCTTTGTCATCATGGGGTATTGTGTGTAGATTGATGAGGGATTTTTTTTTAAATACATTTTAAAATCAAATGTTATTTGTCACATACACATGGTTAGCAGATGTTAATGCGAGTGTAGCGAAATGCTTGTGCTTCTAGTTCCGACAATGCAGTAATAACCAACGAGTAATCTAACCTAACAATTCCACAACTACTACCTTATACACACAAGTGTAAAGGAATGAAGAATATGTACATAAAAATATATGAATGAATGATGGTACAGAACGGCATAGGCAAGATGCAGTAGATGGTATCGAGTACAGTATATACAGTATATACAAAATAAGGCTCTGACGTAACAAAATGTGGAAAAAGTCAAGGAGTCTGAATACTTTCCGAATGTACTGTAGCCATTGATTCTTGAAGAATCTGTGCAAAAACGGGTTGAATCAACGTGGTTTCCAAATCATTTCAACAATAAAAATGACGTGATGACATTGAATCAACGCGGGAAAGATTGGATTTTTTTTTAAAGTAAATCATCGTAAGGGAAATTCGTGTTTTAACCTTAATCCAATGACATGGTGAAATGTTTGCTTGATTTCACATTCTATCATTTATTGAGTCAGATGGCCCATTCATCACAAAACCCACTGATTGCCAATTACTTTCATGATTTTTACATTGGCAAAATTGGCAAATTTAGGCATGACATGCCAGCAACAAAACGCTGACACTACACATCCAAGTATATCTGATGAAATTATGAAAGACAAGCATTGTCATTTTTAATTCCTTAAAGTGAGTGTGGAAGTGATGAAACAATTATTGTTGTCTATCAACAATGACAAGCCACAACTTGGATGGAAATTACTGAGGATAATAGCGGACGGTATTGCCAGTCCTATTTGCCATAATCAATCTAAGCCTAGTAGAGAGCGTGTGCACTCAGGCCTGGAGCAACGCATAATTCATTCCGCTACCCAATAATAGTAAAGCCCCCTTTACTGGCTCAAGTAGCCAACCAATCAGCATGTTACCAACCCTTAGTAAACTTTTGGAAAAAATGGTGTTTGACCAGATACAATAATATTTTAAATAAACAAATAAACAAAATAAACAGACTTTCATCAAGCTTATAGGGAAGGACATTCAACAAGCACAGCACTTACACAAATTACTGATGATTGGCTGAGAGAAATTGATGATAAAAAGTTTGTGGGACTGTTCTGGTAGACTTCAGTGTGGATTTTGACATTATTGATTATAGTCTGCTGCTGGAAAAACGTATGTGTTATGGCTTCACCCCCTGCTATATTGTGGATAAAGAGTTACCTGTCTAACAGAACAAAGAGCGTGTTCTTTAATGGAAGCCTCTCCAACACAATCCATGTAGAATCAGGAACTCCCCAGGGCAGTTGTCGAGGCCCTTTACTTTTTACAATCTTTATTAATGACATGCCACTGGCTTTGAGTAAAGCCTGTGTGTATATGTATGCGGATGACTCAACACTATACACGTCAGCTACTACAGTGAGTGAAATCACTGCAACACTTAACATAGAGCTGCAGTTAGTTTCAGAGTGGGTGGCAAGGAATAAGTTAGTTCTTAATATTTCACAAACAAAAAGCATTGTATTTGGGATAAATCATCCACTAAACCCTAAACCTAAACCAAATCTTCTAATAAATAATGTGGAAATTGAGCAAGTTGAGGAGACTAAACTACCTGGAATAACCCTGGATTGTAAACTATCATGGTCAAAACATACAACAGTAGCTAAGCTGGGGAGAAGTATGTCCATAATAAAGCGCTGCTCTGCCCTAACAACACTATCAACAGGCCCTAGTTTTGTAGCACCTAGACTAATGTTCAGTCGTTTGGTCAGGTGCCACAAAGAAGGATTTAGGAAAATGACATATGTCTCAGAACAGGGCAGCACGGCTGGCCCTTAAATGTACACACAGAGCTAATTTTAATAATATGCATATAAATGTCTCATGGCTCAAAGTGGAGGAGAGATTGACTTGTTCACTACTTGTTTTTGTAAGAAGTGTTGACATGCTGAATGCACCGAGATGTCTGTTTAAACTACTAGCACACAGCCCGTACACCCATGCATACCCCACAAGACATGCCACCAGAGGTCTCTTCACAGTCCCCAACTCCAGAACAGACTATGGGAGGCGCACAGTAGTACATAGAGCCATGACTACATGGAACTCTATTCCACCTCAGGCAACTGATGCAAGCAGCGGGGATTGTGAAGAGACACACACACACACAGGCACAGACACACACACACATGATAACTCACGCACTCTACACGCAATTACACATGGATGTTCTATTGTAGATATGTGGTAGTAGAGTAGTAGCCAGAGGGCACACACTTAATGTGTTGTGAAAAGTGTTATGAAATGTAATCTCATGTATTATTTTAAATTGTATATAACTGCCTTAATGTTGCTGGACCCCAGGAAGAGTAGCTGCTGCCTTAACAGCAGCTAATGAGGATCCTTAATAAATACAAAAACAAATACATTTATGTCAGTTGACAACTCATCCAAATGTAAATCAAAACTAGACATTTAACTGACGTCTGTGCCCAGTGGGTTATTAATTCATCTTAAGCTTAGTTCAACTGTCGTACCCCATAAAAAGACACACACAAAAAAAACACTGTGTAGTTTAAAAACATGGTTAAAACTATCATTTTGGAGCCTCCCGAGTGGTGCAGAGGTCTAAGGCACTGCATCGCAGTGCTAGAGGCATCACTACAGACCTGGGTTTGATCCCGGGCTGTATCACAACCGGCTGTGATCGGGAGTACCATAGGGCAGCTCATAATTGGCCCAGTATCAAGCGGGTTAGGGGAGGGTGTGGCCCGGGGGGGCTTTACTTGGCTCATCACGCTCTAGCGACTCCTTGTGGCGGGCCGGGCGCCTGCAGGCCGACAGTGTTGAACAGTGTTTCCTCTGACACATTGGTGAGGCTGGCCTGGTTTAGCAGGCGGGTGTTAAGAAGCGCGGTTTGGCGGGTCATGTTTCGCTGGACACATGACTCGACCTTCACCTCCCGAGCCCATTGGGGAGTTCCAGCAATGAGGCAAGATCGAAATTGGGAAGAAAATAGGGCTAACATTTATAATAATAAAAATATATGTATAATTTTGATCTGTCTTTGTATTCATAGCTTTGTCTATGAATTTGAGAGTGGTTCCATTTCTCCAGGCCAATCCCTCAGCTGTTCACCTAAACAAAGGTGGGGTGACCGCTTTGTTGTTGTTTGAAATTACCCCTTTAAAGACATGCATGACAAAGGGACCCTGAAGAAATGACACCTTGACGATCACGTCAGGATGGAGTTACACACAAGCAACCGGAGACATATGAACACCCCCACTCTATTTACTGCCCTAAGGGGTACGGTTACAGTAGGAAACACACGCATGTACAGACATAGACACATACAGACACACACACACACACACACACACACGCATGCACGGACATAGACACATACAGACACACACACACACACACACGCATGCACGGACATAGACACATACAGACACACACACACACACACACACGCATGTACAGACATAGACACATACAGACACACACGCATGTACAGACATAGACACATAAAGACACACACACACACACACACACACACACACACACACACACACACATGCATGTACAGACATAGACACACACAGACACACACACACACACACACACGCATTCACGGACATAGACACACACATACACAAAACACAAACACACACAA
Organism: Oncorhynchus clarkii lewisi; assembly: GCF_045791955.1. NCBI lineage: Eukaryota > Metazoa > Chordata > Actinopteri > Salmoniformes > Salmonidae > Oncorhynchus > Oncorhynchus clarkii. The sequence continues at coordinate 15,732,661 of NC_092151.1, forward strand.
AGTCGTCCAAATACACACACAAACACACAGTCTCTCTCTCTCTGTCACTCAGATATACAGGGTCATATTCCCTCCCATCCTTTTTTATTGAGCCTAATGCTGTTTTTAACAGTCCATCAACCCTGCCTCTACAAGGAAGGGAAGGGAAACGAAGACTTCCCCCATAGCGATGAACCTGTTAGATAGCGTGTGTTTATTGTAGAGGTATCCAATAGTGTGTACCTCAGCCACTTAAAGCTCCATATAATGTCAATAGGAGTTAAGAGAGGGGAGGTCATGTGACACCTCTGGAGGCCATAACAACACTATACTATACAATGCTATACAATATAATACAATAATATACAATACTACACTATATTTAAGCAATAAGGCACAAGGCGGCTAAGGCCTGTTCTTATGCATGACACATCACGGAGTGCCTGGATACAGCCCTTAGCCGTGGTATATTGGACACATACTACAAATCCCTGTGGTGCCTTATTGCTATTATAAACTGGTTATCAACATAATTAGTGCAGTAAAAATAAATGTTTTGTAATACCCGTGGTATACGGTCTGATATACCACAGCTGTCAGCCAATCAGCATTTAGTGCTCAAACCACCCAGTTTATAATATATTCAGCCTAGTTGAGGCCATGTTGTGGGTGGTCATAACACACAAACACACACAGTTATGTTGACAGTGTGTGTGTGTGTGATTGTGTGTGTGTTACCAGTGTTTATGTGACATTAATTTGCTCCAGGTAATGAATGTAATCCAGTGATGCCAACCACAGTACACACACACACACACACACACACACACACACACACACACACACACACACACACACACACACACACACACACACACACACACACAGTACCTGGTGGGAGGAGCTACAGGAGGACAGGATCATTGTGATGGCTGGAATGGACTAAATAGTTTCCATATGTTTGAAGTGTTTGACTCTGTTCCATTGATTCCATTCCAGCCATTACAATGATCCCGTCCTCCTGTAGCTCCTCCCACCAGCCTCCTCTGGTAAACACACACACATCACACGTTACATTAATTACTATATTACACACTTGCTGCCGCACAGTCTTCGAGGTACAACCCTCCTCTGTTTCACTTTGAGTGAGTAACCCCCTCTCATAGTGTATATGTGTGATCTAGTGTGTGTTCTAGTGTGTGTTCTAGTGTGTGTTCTAGTGTGTGCGTGTTCTAGTGTGTGTGTGTGTGTGTGTGTGTGTTCTAGTGTGTATGTGTGTTCTAGCATGCGTGTGTTCGAGTGTGTTTGTTTGTGTGTTCTATTGTGTGTGTGTGTGTGTGTGTGTGTGTGTGTGTGTGTGTGTGTGTGTGTGTGTGTGTGTGTGTGTGTGTGTGTGTGTGTGTGTGTGCGTGTGTATTCTAGTGTGTGTGGTGTTCTAGTGTGTGTGCATATGTGTTTGCTCTAGTGCGTGTGTGTGTGTCCTGATGTCTTCCTTTAGATTTAAGTCCATTGATCTGTCACTCTGTGCTAACAGAAAGACAGTGTGTTAAAGTGCTTTACTGCCCTCAGACAAGGTTATGTTAGCACAGCTGAAAACTGTTGTTCTAATTAAATAAGCAATAAAACTGGCCTTCTTTAGACTTGTTGAGTATCTGGAGCATCAGCATTTGTGGGTTCGATTACAGGCTCAAAATGGCCAGAAAAAAAGAACTTTCTTCTGAAACTTGTCAGTCTATTCTTGTTCTGAGAAATGAAGGCTATTCCATGTGAGAAGTTGCCAAGAAACTGAAGATCTCGTACAACGCTGTGTACTACTCCCTTCACAGAACAGCGCAAACTGGCTCTAACCAGAATAGAAAGAGGAGTGGGAGGCCCCGGTGCACAACTGAACAAGAGGACAAGTACATTAGAGTGTCTAGTTTGAGAAACAGACATCTCACAAGTCATCAACTGGCAGCTTCATTAAATAGTACCAGCAAGGTGGCGCAGTGGTCTAGGGCACTGCATCGCAGTGCTAGCTGTGCCACCAGAGACCCTGGGTTTGAGCCCAGGCTCTGTCGCAGGCGGCCGCGACCGGGAGGTCCATGGGGCGACGCACAATTGGCCTAGCGTCGTCTGGGTTAGGGAGGGTTTGGCCTCATCGCGCACAAGCGACTCCTGTGGCGGGCTGGGCGCAGTGCGCGCTAACCAGGTCGCCAGGTGCACAGTGTTTCCTCCGACACATTAGTGCGGCTTGCTTCCGGGTTGGATGCGCGCTGTGTTAAGAAGCAGTGCGGCTTGGTTGGGTTGTGTTTCGGAGGATGCATGGCTTTTGGCCTTTGTCTCTCCCGAGTCCGTACGGGAGTTGTAGCGATGAGACAAGATAGTAACTACTAACAATTGGATACTAAATTGGGGAGAAAAGGGGGTAAAAAAAAAATTAAAGAAAGAAATAGTACCCGCAAAACACGTCTCAACATCAACAGTGGAGAGGTGACTTCAGGATGCTGGCCTTCTAGGCAGAGTTCCTCTTTGCAGTGTTTGTGTTCTTTTGCCCATCTTAATCTTTTATTTTTATTGGCCAGTCTGAGATCTGGCTTTTTCTTTGCAACTCTGCTTAGAAGGCCAGCATCCTGGAGTCGCCTCTTCGCTGTTGACGCTGAGACTGGTGTTTTGTGGGTATTATTTAATGAAGCTGCCAGTTGAGGACTCATTACAGTACACAAACAAAATCACATTATTACACATCAATGAGATTTGAATCCATGCTTGGACTAACTCGTTCTTAGCACTATTGTCTGTGTTGTGTTATTGTTTTTTGTCTTCCCAGTCAAATCCTGTCCTGCCCTCAATGGAAAAGTTGAGCTCTTCTCCAACACCACCATGATGAGCCTGCACTGAAGCCTCTGAACACAGCCCCTGTGCAGCACTGAAGCCTCAGAACACAGCCCCTGTGCAGCACTGAAGCCTCAGAACACAGCCCCTGTGCAGCACTGAAGCCTCAGAACACAGCCCCTGTGCAGCACTGAAGCCTCAGAACACAGCCCCTGTGCAGCACTGAAGCCTCAGAACACAGCCCCTGTGCAGCACTGAAGCCTCAGAACACAGCCCCTGTGCAGCACTGAAGCCTCAGAACACAGCCCCTGTGCAGCACTGAAGCCTCTGAACACAGCCCCTGTCAAATCAAATCAAATCAAATCAAATTTTATTTGTCACATACACATGGTTAGCAGATGTTAATGCGAGTGTAGCGAAATGCTTGTGCTTCTAGTTCCGACAATGCAGTAATAACAAGTAATCTAACTAACAATTCCAAAACTACTGTCTTGTACACAGTGTAGGGGGATAAAGAATATGTACATAAGGATATATGAGTGAGTGATGGTACAGAGCAGCATAGGCAAGATACAGTAGATGGTATCGGGTACAGTATGTACAAATGAGATGAGTATGTAAACAAAGTGGCATAGTATAGTATAAAGTGGCTAGTGATACATGTATTACATAAGGATACCGTCGATGATATAGAGTACAGTATATACGTATGCGTATGAGATGAATAATGTAGGGTAAGTAACATTTATATAAGGTAGCATTGTTTAAAGTGGCTAGTGATATATTTACATCATTTCCCATCAATTCCCATTATTAAAGTGGCTGGAGTTGAGTCAGTGTCAGTGTGTTGGCAGCAGCCACTCAGTGTTAGTGGTGGCTGTTTAACAGTCTGATGGCCTTGAGATAGAAGCTGTTTTTCAGTCTCTCGGTCCCAGCTTTGATACACCTGTACTGACCTCGCCTTCTGGATGATAGCGGGGTGAACAGGCAGTGGCTCGGGTGGTTGATGTCCTTGATGATCTTTATGGCCTTCCTGTGACATCGGGTGGTGTAGGTGTCCTGGAGGGCAGGTAGTTTGCCCCCGGTGATGCGTTGTGCAGACCTCACTACCCTCTGGAGAGCCTTACGGTTGAGGGCGGTGCAGTTGCCATACCAGGCGGTGATACAGCCCGCCAGGATGCTCTCGATTGTGCATCTGTAGAAGTTTGTGAGTGCTTTTGGTGACAAGCCGAATTTCTTCAGCCTCCTGAGGTTGAAGAGGCGCTGCTGCGCCTTCTTCACGATGCTGTCTGTGTGAGTGGACCAATTCAGTTTGTCTGTGATGTGTATGCCGAGGAACTTAAAACTTGCTACCCTCTCCACTACTGTTCCATCGATGTGGATAGGGGGGTGTTCCCTCTGCTGTTTCCTGAAGTCCACAATCATCTCCTTAGTTTTGTTGACGTTGAGTGTGAGGTTGTTTTCCTGACACCACACTCCGAGGGCCCTCACCTCCTCCCTGTAGGCCGTCTCATCGTTGTTGGTAATCAAGCCTACCACTGTTGTGTCGTCCGCAAACTTGATGATTGAGTTGGAGGCGTGCGTGGCCACGCAGTCATGGGTGAACAGGGAGTACAGGAGAGGGCTCAGAACGCAACCTTGTGGGGCCCCAGTGTTGAGGATCAGCGGGGAGGAGATGTTGTTGCCTACCCTCACCACCTGGGGGCGGCCCGTCAGGAAGTCCAGTACCCAGTTGCACAGGGCGGGGTCGAGACCCAGGGTCTCGAGCTTGATGACGAGCTTGGAGGGTACTATGGTGTTGAATGCCGAGCTGTAGTCGATGAACAGCATTCTCACATAGGTATTCCTCTTGTCCAGATGGGTTAGGGCAGTGTGCAGTGTGGTTGAGATTGCATCGTCTGTGGACCTATTTGGGCGGTAAGCAAATTGGAGTGGGTCTAGGGTGTCAGGTAGGGTGGAGGTGATATGGTCCTTGACTAGTCTCTCAAAGCACTTCATGATGACGGATGTGAGTGCTACGGGGCGGTAGTCATTTAGCTCAGTTACCTTAGCTTTCTTGGGAACAGGAACAATGGTGGCCCTCTTGAAGCATGTGGGAACAGCAGACTGGTATAGGGATTGATTGAATATGTCCGTAAACACACCGGCCAGCTGGTCTGCGCATGCTCTGAGGGCGCGGCTGGGGATGCCATCTGGGCCTGCAGCCTTGCGAGGGTTAACACGTTTAAATGTCTTACTCACCTCGGCTGCAGTGAAGGAGAGACCGCATGTTTTCGTTGCAGGCCGTGTCAGTGGCACTGTATTGTCCTCAAAGCGGGCAAAAAAGTTATTTAGTCTGCCTGGGAGCAAGACATCCTGGTCCGTGACTGGGCTGGGTTTCTTCCTGTAGTCCGTGATTGACTGTAGACCCTGCCACATGCCTCTTGTGTCTGAGCCGTTGAATTGAGATTCTACTTTGTCTCTGTACTGGCGCTTAGCTTGTTTGATAGCCTTGCGGAGGGAATAGCTGCACTGTTTGTATTCAGTCATGTTACCAGACACCTTGCCCTGATTAAAAGCAGTGGTTCGCGCTTTCAGTTTCACACGAATGCTGCCATCAATCCACGGTTTCTGGTTAGGGAATGTTTTAATCGTTGCTATGGGAACGACATCTTCAACGCACGTTCTAATGAACTCGCACACCGAATCAGCGTATTCGTCAATGTTGTTATCTGACGCAATACGAAACATCTCCCAGTCCACGTGATGGAAGCAGTCTTGGAGTGTGGAGTCAGCTTGGTCGGACCAGCGTTGGACAGACCTCAGCGTGGGAGCCTCTTGTTTTAGTTTCTGTCTGTAGGCAGGGATCAACAAAATGGAGTCGTGGTCAGCTTTTCCGAAAGGGGGGCGGGGCAGGGCCTTATATGCGTCGCGGAAGTTAGAGTAACAATGGTCCAAGGTCTTTCCTCCCCTGGTTGCGCAATCGATATGCTGATAAAATTTGGGGAGTCTTGTTTTCAGATTAGCCTTGTTAAAATCCCCAGCTACAATGAATGCAGCCTCCGGATAAATTGTTTCCAGTTTGCAGAGAGTTAAATAAAGTTCGTTCAGAGCCATCGATGTGTCTGCTTGGGGGGGGATATATACGGCTGTGATTATAATCGAAGAGAATTCTCTTGGTAGATAATGCGGTCTACATTTGATTGTGAGGAATTCTAAATCAGGTGAACAGAAGGATTTGAGTTCCTGTATGTTTCTTTCATCGCACCATGTCACGTTAGTCATAAGGCATACGCCCCCGCCCCTCTTTTTACCAGAAAGATGTTTTTTCCTGTCTGCGCGATGCGTGGAGAAACCTGTTGGCTGCACCGCTTCGGATTGCGTCTCTCCAGTAAGCCACGTTTCCGTGAAGCAAAGAACGTTACAGTCTCTGATGTCCCTCTGGAATGCTACCCTTGCTCGGATTTCATCAACCTTGTTGTCAAGAGACTGGACATTGGCAAGAAGAATGCTAGGGAGTGGTGCGCGCTGTGCCCGTCTCCGGAGTCTGACCAGAAGACCGCCTCGTTTCCCTCTCTTTCGGAGTCGTTTTTTTGGGTCGCTGCATGGAATCCACTCCGTTGTCCTGTTTGTAAGGCAGAACACAGGATCCGCGTCGCGAAAAACATATTCTTGGTCGTACTGATGGTGAGTTGATGCTGATCTTATATTCAGTAGTTCTTCTCGACTGTATGTAATGAAACCTAAGATGACCCGGGGTACTAATGTAAGAAATAACACGTAAAAAAACAAAAAACTGCATAGTTTCCTAGGAACGCGAAGCGAGGCGGCCATCTCTGTCGGCGCCGGAAGTACTATTGAGTGCAGCACTGAAGCCTCTGAACACAGCCCCTGTGCAGCACTGAAGCCTCTGAACACAGCCCCTGTGCAGCACTGAAGCCTCAGAACACAGCCCCTGTGCAGCACTGAAGCCTCAGAACACAGCCCCTGTGCAGCACTGAAGCCTCTGAACACAGCCCCTGTGCAGCACTGAAGCCTCAGAACACAGCCCCTGTGCAGCACTGAAGCCTCAGAACACAGCCCCTGTGCAGCACTGAAGCCTCTGAACACAGCCCCTGTGCAGCACTGAAGCCTCTGAACACAGCCCCTGTGCAGCACTGAAGCCTCTGAACACAGCCCCTGTGCAGCACTGAAGCCTCAGAACACAGCCCCTGTGCAGCACTGAAGCCTCAGAACACAGCCCCTGTGCAGCACTGAAGCCTCTGAACACAGCCCCTGTGCAGCACTGAAGCCTCAGAACACAGCCCCTGTGCAGCACTGAAGCCTCTGAACACAGCCTCTGTCCAGCACTGAAGTCAAGTGTCTGAACAACTCAACTCATGCCTCATACCCTCAGTCAATCACTGCTGTGATGCCTTCCCAACAATGTTTAAGTAGCCTTCTCATTCCCCATAATATTTTACTATGTATCTCTTTATTAAATGTTTTAGGTTTAAAATAATTTGTCTTTGACGATTTTTTAAACAAGCGTCATCTCCGTGGGGTCTGCACCTATACGGTGGATCTCCCATCCTCCTAAGTTTTTAAAATCACCAGCCTCCACTGTCACACACACATACAGTTTCTATCACACACATGTTATTTTGTGTGTGTATGTGTGTGACTTCTCTGTATTCCTAATGGGAAAATGTAAATTAATATCATTAACAAATTAAACTTCTGTAAATGGATAGTATTTAACATTGGGCATAGTCCCACTGCACCATGGGGCAGGTTTCTGCTGAACTAGCCTGTGGGGAATGGTGTGTGTGTGTGTGTGTGTGTGTGTGTGTGTGTATGTATGTGTGACCAAATTGCGCTAGTTTATCCCAGGCTTTCTTTTCCCTAGACAAACACAAGATGAAAGCCCTGGATGAACATGTGTAGGTGGAAGCATTGTATTGTGTAGGTGTACAATCTACGTATCTGTTTCAAGACAGTGTGGGCTTGTCTGTGTGTGTTTGTGTGTGCTTGCGTGCCTGTATGCATACCTGTTTGTGTGTCCGTGTGTGCCTGCGTGCTTGTGTGCGTCCACAAAGTACACTATTGAGTCAACATTTTCATCTTAGCCACATACCACTAGTATACAAAAGAGAGATTATTTCTCATTGCTCTATATTAACACATAAATCATGGTTAATGGTGTTTTTTTTGTCAGTAATTAGTTGCTAGACAAAGTCCCAACATTTCAGAAGGATAAAAAAAAGGGTTTAAAAAGTATGACTCTTTTGACCTCTTAGGGTCAAGTATGCGGGTAAACATGTTGGGTTAAAATATTCACTATATCATGGTAGACATTTAGGGATATTTGTTTTTCTTGAACAGATGACCAGTGTGCAGGAAAAACTCTGCCCTTAAAGGTTGTGACTGGGGCTTGGAGTTTTCCGGGTCAGGTTAAATTGTTACGGAAAAACTCTGGGTAATAGAAATGATGTCAGTGTTGAAGGCTATTTTTGTTTAGCTTATTATGACTCTTGTCAGGGTAATAAGGTCTATGATTCCAGGTAGGCAAATGAGGCAATGCATTATGACATCACTTGCCACTGATAAGCCCATTTGATTGGTTAATGTGTAACCAACAGGAGGACACAGAAAAGGATATCAAATGGAGTTTTATTGATATGCGCCACTGGTTCCCCATATCATGTAAATGTTTTGTGCACAATGTCATGGCATAGTAGCCTGTATATTACATTTTCAAATAGGCTTCAATGAGAGTTTAGCCATACTATTTAGCTAGCATAAGCATACTTCTATATACAAAAATAGAAACGCAACATGCAACAATTTCTAAGATGTTACTGAGTTACAGTTCGTAGAAGGAAATCAGTCAATGGAAATAAATGCATTAGGCCATAATCTATGGATTTCATATGACTGGGAATACAGATATGCATCTGTTGGTCACAAATGGGCCTCACAGTGGGCCTCACAATGGGCCTCGTCGCGGTATTTCTGTGCATTCAAATTGCCATCAATAAAATGCAATTGTGTTCATTGTCTGTAGACTTTGCCTACACATACCATAACCCCACCGCCACCATGGGGCACTCTGTTCACAACTTCGACATCAGCAAACAGCTTGCCCACACAACTCCATACATGTGGTCTCTTGATGTGAGGCCGGTTGGACGTACTGCCAAATTCTCTAAAATGACGTTGGATGCAGCTTATGGTAGAGAAATGAACATTCAATTCTCTGACAACAGCTCTGATGGACATTGCTGCAGTCAGCATGCCACTTGCACACTCCCTCAAAACTTGAGACATCTGTGGCATTGTGTTGTGTGACAAAACAGCATATTTTAGAGTGGCCTTTTATTGTCCACAGCACAAGGTGCACCTGTGTAATGATCATGCTGTTTAATCAGGTTCTTGATATGCCACACCTTTCAGGTGGATGGACAAAGAGGAAATGCTCACTAACAGGGATGTAAACAAATGTGTGCAATTATTTTATTTCAGCTCATAAAACATGGGACCAACACTTTGTGTTTATACTTTTGTTCAGTGGACATTGCCAATTACACTAGGGTAATTCAATAGCAGAAAGTCCTTTGGTGAAAACTGTGTAGTTACATAAAGAAAAAGGCTATTTGCATGTATTCAAATTGAATATGTTTGGCATAGCAACGAACAAACAGCACTGAGGAGCTAGCTAGCCTAAAGCACCAACAGGTCTGGAGCCATGCTAAACGTCCAGTGCTAGCTAGTTAGCCCACATACATACAGTATCTCCTTGGTATGTGGACTGAGTAGATAGCACTGACTACACCCTTACAGCCAGGAAAGATCTAAAGAGCTAGAGGCTTTTTCCAGGTTTCATCCGATTGCAACAGACAAAAGGTTAATGTACCTGATCATGTTTAACGAGGGGGCCATCATCAATCGCGTGTGCCTGACGTAGTGACATTTCACCAGGGCCAGCGCGGTGACTCGCTGGCATTTGGTACGCAGCGGTAAGAGGAAGATCGGGGTCAGGGTCTGAATCACAAATTATCCCTGTAGGCCTCTAAGACGGAGGGGGGAGAATGGAAAAAATAAGATCGATAGAAGGACTCTGGCTGACATTGTGGTGGAGGGACAAAGCCCCAGCCTCACTGACCGGAGGATAACAGGTATGGATGGATAATAGAGATGGATGGATGGATGATAGGGATGGATTGATAACAGGGATGGATAGATGACAGGGATGGATGGATGATAGGGATGGATTGATAACAGGGATGGATAGATGACAGGGATGGATGGATGATAGGGATGGATTGATAACAGGGATGGATAGATAACAGGGCTGGGTGGATGATAGGGATGGATTGATAACAGGGATGGATAGATGACAGGGATGGATGGATGATAGGGATGGATTGATAACAGGGATGGATTGATAACAGGGATGGATAGATAACAGGGATGGATGGATGATAGGGATGGATTGATAACAGGGATGGATAGATAACAGGGATAGGTGGATAATAGAGATGGATGGATGGATGATAGGGATGATAACATGGATGGATGGATGATAGGGATGGATTGATAACAGGGATGGATAGATAACAGGGATGGATGGATGACAGGGATGGATAGATGACAGGGATAGGTGGATGATAGGGATGGATTGATAACAGGGATGGATTGATAACAGGGATGGATTGATAACAGGGATGGATAGATAAGAGGGATAGGTGGATGATAGGGATGGATTGATAACAGGGATGGATAGATAACAGGGATAGGTGGATGATAGGGATGGATTGATAACAGGGATGGATAGATAACAAGGATGGATGGATGATAGGGATGGATTGATAACAGGGATGGATAGATAACAGGGATAGGTGGATGATAGGGATGGATTGATAACAGGGATGGATGGATGATAGGGATGGATTGATAACAGGGATGGATAGATAACAGGGATAGGTGGATAATAGAGATGGATGGATGGATGATAGGGATGATAACAGGGATGGATGGATGATAGGGATGGATTGATAACAGGGATGGATAGATAACAGGGATAGGTGGATAATAGAGATGGATGGATGGATGATAGGGATGATAACACGGATGGATGGATGATAGGGATGGATTGATAACAGGGATGGATAGATAACAGGGATGGATGGATGACAAGGATGGAGAGATGACAGGGATAGGTGGATGATAGGGATGGATTGATAACAGGGATGGATTGATAACAGGGATGGATTGATAACAGGGATGGATGGATGATAGGGATGGATTGATAACAGGGATAGGTGGATGATAGGGATGGATTGATAACAGGGATGGATAGATAACAGGGATAGGTGGATGATAGGGATGGATTGATAACAGGGATGGATAGATAACAGGGATGGATGGATGATAAGGATGGATTGATAACAGGGATAAATAGATAACAGGGATAGGTGGATGATAGGGATGGATTGATAACAGGGATGGATAGATAACAGGGATGGGTGGATGATAGGGATGGATTGATAACAGGGATGGATAGATAACAGGGATAGGTGGATAATAGGGATGGATTGATAACAGGGATGGATGGATGATAGGAATTGAATGAACACTTATTTTAACTTAATATAATACATCAATAAAATCAATTTAGCCTCAAGTAAATAATGAAACATGTTCAATTTGGTTTAAATAATGCAAAAACAAAGTGTTGGAGAAGAAAGTAAAAGTGTAATATGTGCCATGTAAGAAAGCTAATGTTTAAGTTCCTTGCTCAGAACATGAGAACATATGAAAGCTGGTGGTTCCTTTTAACATGAGTCTTCAATATTCCCAGGTAAGAAGTTTTAGGTTGTAGTTATTATGGGAATTATAGGACTATTTTGCTTTATACCATTTGTATCTCATATACCTTAGACTATTGGATGTTCTTATAAGCACTTTAGTATTGCCAGTGTAACAGTATAGCTTCCGTCCCTCTCCTCGCCCCTACCTGGGCTCGAACCAGGAACACATCGACAACAGCCACCCTCGAAGCAGCGTTACCCATGCAGAGCAAGGGGAATAACTACTCCAAGTCTCAGAGCGAGTGACGTTTGAAACGCTATTAGCGCGCACACTGCTAACTAGCTAGCCATTTCACATCGGTTACACCAGCCTAATCTCGGGAGTTGATAGGCTTGAAGTCATAAACAGCGCAATGCTTGAAGCACAGCGAAGAGCTGCTGGCAAAGTGCTGTTTGAATGAATGCTTACGAGCTTGCTGCTGCCTACCATCGCTCAGTCAGACTGCTCTATCAAATCGTAGACTTAATTATAACATAATAACACACAGAAATACGAGCCTTAGGTCATTAATATGGTCGAATCCGGAAACTATCATCTCGAAAACAAGACGTTTATTCTTTCAGTGAAATACGGAACCGTTCCGTATTTTATCTAACCATAAGTCTAAATATTCCTGTTACATTGCACAACCTTCAATGTTATGTCATAATTACATAAAATTCTGGCAAATTAGGTGGCCCAAACTGTTGCATATAGCCTGACTCTGCGTGCAATGAACGCAAGAGAAGTGACACAATTTCACCTGGTTAATATGGCCTGCTAATCTGGATTTATTTTAGCTAAATATGCAGGTTTAAAAATATATACTTCTGTGTATTGATTTTAAGAAAGGCATTGATGTTTATGGTTAGGTACACGTTGGAGCAACGACAGTCCTTTTTCGCGAATACGCACCACATCGATTATATGCAACGCAGGACAGGCTAGATAAACTAGTAATATCATCAACCATGTGTAGTTAACTAGTGATTATGATTGATTGTTTTTTATTAGATAAGTTTAATGCTAGCTAGCAACTTACCTTGGCTTACTGCATTCGCGTAACAGGCAGGCTCCTCGTGGAGTGCAATGAGAGGCAGGTGGTTAGAGCGTTGGACTAGTTAACTGTAAGGTTGCAAGATTGAGTCCCCGAGCTGACAAGGTAAAAATCTGTCATTCTGCCCCTGAACAAGGCAGTTAACCCACCGTTCCTAGGCCGTCATTTCTTAACTGACTTGCCTAGTTAAATAAAGATTAAATAAAGGTGTAAAAAATAAAGAAATACATTTTCAAAATCGGCCATATCGGTGTCCAAAAATACCGATTTCCAATTGTTATGAAAACTTGTCGGCCATTCCGATTAATTGGTCGAGCTCTAATAGGATTGGATGGATAATAGCAATGGAACATCATAATATTACTGCTGGCCCCCGGCTATGATAATACGCACCTTCCTCCAGGAAGAAGAGTGTGATTTACAACCTGTTTCAGTTGAATGAGTAAGGTTGCGTTGCTGTCTCTACACAAATTGGCCAGATCTAGGATCAGCTTACCTTTATCCTAACCTTAAAGCTACTGTACAATCTGGGATTTAAAAGTTATATTCTTCGAGAATCAATGGGTGAATTGAAATTACCCTGGAACAGATTCACAGATCCCAGACTGTAGCTTTAACCATTAGGGGAAATGCCAGAAGAAGGTTGGCGTTTATTGTCATGAGTGTTGTCCTGGAGGCAGAACTGAGCGATTTCCATTTAGATTTGCCAACTGAAAAAAAAAAACTTTTTGGTCTTAATTTAAGGTTAGGCTTTAGGGTTGGCAGTGTGGTTAGGTTAGGGTTAGTGTTATGTTCATGATCTTGTGATGTTTGGCTGTGCCAGCTGGTGTCCACTTCGCAGAGCTGCCTCCAGAACAAGATTCATGACAAAAAACGTTAACCTGCATGCCAGAGGCTAAATATGATTCACTTGAATAGTTACAGCATGTGACCCTGTTTCTATTGAATTAATCTCTGCTACTGCCTCAATCTCTGCTACTGCCTCAATCTCTGCTGCTGCCTCAATCTCTGCTGCTGCCTCAATCTCTGCTGCTGCCTCAATCTCTGCTACTGCCTCAATCTCTGCTACTGCCTCAATCTCTGCTGCTGCCTCAATCTCTGCTACTGCCTCAATCTCTGCTACTGCCTCAATCTCTGCTCCGGGTAGAAGCCGCCTGTTGGCACAGGTATTAGGATCATTTTACCCTCCCCTACCTAACCTTAATCATTAGTGGGTGGGAAGTGTCAAACTGAGTGTCTCGGGGCGATGTCCTTCATTTATCTCCTTAGGTAAGGAAGAGTGATTCACTTGAATATGTCAGACTGTTTTTCAAAGTTGTTGAATGAGCGTCTTATTCTGCTGCATCTCTCGTCATCACTACTGTGTCTGTCCTGAAATGCTGTGTCTGAAAACATTACAAGCCGTCAAATCCTTGCTTCCTCCGTCCTTGTTGCCTCCTTTCCTCCTTTCCCCTCTCAAAGCATGTTGAAGGAGAGGATTCAAGGCCCCTTCCTTGGATCTCCTCCTTCAATGAGGTTTAAGAGGAATTAATAAGGAAACAAGGAGGGAGGAAGAATTTGCCGGCTACTAATGTTTTCAGACACAGCCAAAGATTCCCCTCCATGTCCTACTGCATGTTATACTACTACCCCTACAGGGCCCCTCCATGTCCTACTGCATGTTATACTACTACCCCCTACTGGGCCCCTCCATGTCCTACTACTACCCCATACTGGGCCCCTCCATGTCCTACTACTACCCCCTACTGGGCCCCTCCATGTCCTACTACTACCCCCTACTGGGCCCCTCCAAGTCCTACTGCATGTTATACTACTACCCCCTACTGGACCCCTCCATGTCCTACTGCATGTTATACTACTACCCCCTACTGGGCATACATTAACACTACAACCCATAGTATGTGGTTCTGGTGAAAACAGCAGCCAGGATATTGCAAATCACCGCCATTCATTCCCATCCTTCCGCTGCCCTCTTGTGGCCACATCCTGTATCACTCATTTATCTGGAACATGAGAAGACGGCGTTGAACCTCAGATGTAGGACAGGGAATGCTTGTGTGTGTGTGTGTGTGTGTGTGTGTGTGTGTGTGTGTGTGTGTGTGTGTGTGTGTGTGTGTGTGTTGTAGGGCTACGCAACAACAGATTCACATCAAAAGACACAGTGAGAGATGTATTTACTGTATGCGTATTTGTGAGACGGGAATATGTCTGACAGCAGGAGATCACCTAGTGTGTGTGTGTGTGTGTATGTGTGTGTGTGTGTGTGTGTGTGTGTGTGTGTGTGTGTGTGTGTGTGTGTGTGTGTGTGTGTGTGTGCGTGGGTGAGAGAGAGAGACAGGAACATGTCTGACAGCAGGAGATCACCTAGTGCGTGTGTGTGTGTGTGTGTGAGAGAGAGAGACAGGAACATGTCTGACAGCAGGAGATCACCTAGTGCGTGTGTGAGAGAGAGAGACAGGAACATGTCTGACAGCAGGAGATCACCTAGTGAGTGTGTGTGTGTGTGCATGGGTGAGAGAGAGAGAGACAGGAACATGTCTGACAGCAGGAGATCACCTAGTGCGTGTGTGAGAGAGAGAGACAGGAGCATGTCTGACAGCAGGAGATTACCTAGTGCGTGTGTGTGTGTGCGTGTGTGAGAGAGAGAGACAGGAACATGTCTGACAGCAGGAGATCACCTAGTGTGTGTGTGTGTGTGTGTGTGTGTGTGTGTGTGTGTGTGTGTGTGTGTGTGTGTGTGTGTGTGTGTGTGAGAGAGAGACAGGAACATGTCTAACAGTAGTAGTTGACCTAGGGGCCATCTGTCATCATTACACACCTGTAGGGAAGAACAGCAGGGAGGCCGGGCTGTCAGAGGGGCTGACGGATGGTGTGTGTGTGTGTGTGTGTGTGTGTGTAAATCCTGTCATTACATCCTCGTCCTATCAGGGTACTATGGTGAACATAAAGGTACTCCTCACATCTTCTTACACTCTTCCTCTAAGGTCTAATAGATAAGGATTTCCTTCAAACTATTTTATCACAAAATGAACACTTGTTATGGATACTTCAGCTAAGCCGTCCAATATTAGTAACTACCTGTAGATTGGTAAGATATTGCTTTGGGTTTTCTAGAGCCTAAAAATCCCTATGACCACTGACTGTGCCTTAGCTATTTTCTTTCTTTCTTATTACGTTAGCAATTCCTTTTCTACTGAACGCTGCTCCTAGTGTGCAGTATGATGGGGTGGGAGGCCTGGGGCAGTTTCCTTTGCTCAGTTATTGTAAGATAGACTACAACTCTCCACTTTAACTAGACCTAGAACTTTACAACCTCCTCCCAAATGTTCTGAAAATATTTCCTTATCTGCTTGTTCTATTTTCTCTCTCTCTCACTCTTCCCCCCACTCTCCCTCTATGAGTCTCTCTCTCTCTCTCTCTTTCTGCCTTTCTCTCCCTCTCTCGGCATCTCTGTCTCGCAGTCTCTCTCTCCTCTCTCTTTCCGTCTCTTGCTCTCTCTGTCTAACCAAGTAGAACAGTCATCTCTAGTTTAGGGTTTGGAGTTCTCTGCTGTCTCTACTCTACTGTAACAAGTCATGAAGACTGAGGCAAGTCAACATCATAATCTTGCCACTGGTGTTTGATCTTTCTTTCATTCATTCAGCCAAGTGACTTCAATCTGTTCTCTCTCACACTCACAAATATGATAAACACACTATATAAACACTCAAACAAACACTTATACACAAACACACACACACTTCTTAAGTCACCTCACAGAACAAGAGAGGTCCAAATGGGATGTTTATATAACTGTTGAAAGACAAAAACACACCCAGCCTTCGTTCCTCCTCTCCTTGCATGTGGCTTGTGGCTGTACTCAAACCCCCTGAGTCTCAACCAATGCCCTGTGAAAGTACAACTCCTTCCATACACGCACGCTGGGCCCTTTCCAGCAGTACGCTATAACGGAAAATGCTTTCCAGAGCGAATCTTCCCAGAGCTGTGCCTGCACACACACAGGCACGGACACATGGATGCATACACACACACAAACACACACACATTTGCTGTAATATGTAGGTATGTGGCTTTAAGCAATAAATGGATCCAGATGGGGCTTGAATAAGCAAGATGTTTACGTAGAGACTGCTTTAATCATTAGAGGGCTGTAATCAAGAGAGGTCTGTAATCAAGAGAGGTCTGTAATCAAGGAAGGCTTTAATCAAGAGAGACGTCTGTAATCAAGAGGGCTGTAATTAAAAGAGACTGCTTTAATCATTAGAGGGCTGTAATTAAGAGAGATGTCTGTAATCAAGAGGGCTGTAATCAAGAGAGACGTCTGTAATCAAGAGGGCTGTAATCAAGAGAGACTGCTTTAATCATTAGAGGGCTGTAATTAAGAGAGATGTCTGTAATCAAGAGGGCTGTAATCAAGAGAGACGTCTGTAATCAAGAGGGCTGTAATCAAGAGAGATGTCTGTAATCAAGAGGGCTGTAATTAAAAGAGACTGCTTTAATCATTAGAGGGCTGTAATTAAGAGAGATGTCTGTAATCAAGAGGGCTGTAATCAAGAGAGACGTCTGTAATCAAGAGGGCTGTAATCAAGAGAGATGTCTGTAATCAAGAGGGCTGTAATCAAGAGAGACGTCTGTAATCAAGAGGGCTGTAATCAAGAGACGTCTGTAATCAGGAGGGCTGTAATCAAGAGAGACGTCAGTAATCAAGAGGGCTGTAATCAAGAAGGCTGTAATCAAGAGAGACGTCTGTAATCAAGAGGGCTGCAATCAAGCGAGGTCTGTAATCAAGGAAGGCTGTAATCAAGAGAGACGTCTGTAATCAAGAGGGCTGTAATCAAGAGGGCTGTAATCAAGAGAGACGTGGTGACTGCTGGGCTGTAGTGACTGGTGGGTTGTATTGACTGCTGGGTTGTATTGACTGCTGGGCTGTAGTGACTGGTGGGTTGTATTGACTGGAGGGTTGTAGTGACTGGTGGGTTGTATTGACTGGTGGGCTGTATTGACTGGTGGGTTGTATTGACTGGAGGGTTGTATTGACTGCTGGGCTGTAGTGACTGGTGGGCTGTATTGACTGGTGGGTTGTATTGACTGCAGGGCTGTATTGACTGCTGGGTTGTATTGACTGCTGGGCTGTAGTGACTGGTGGGTTGTATTGACTGCTGGGTTGTATTGACTGCTGGGCTGTATTAACTGGTGGGCTGTAGTGACTGGTGGGTTGTATTGACTGGTGGGCTGTAGTGACTGGTGGGCTGTATTGACTGGTGGGCTGTAGTGACTGGTGGGCTGTATTGACTGCTGGGCTGTATTAACTGGTGGGCTGTAGTGACTGGTGGGTTGTATTGACTGCTGGGTTGTATTGACTGATGGGTTGTATTGACTGCTGGGCTGTAGTGACTGGTGGGTTTTATTGACTGCTGGGTTGTATTGACTGCT
Organism: Oncorhynchus clarkii lewisi; assembly: GCF_045791955.1. NCBI lineage: Eukaryota > Metazoa > Chordata > Actinopteri > Salmoniformes > Salmonidae > Oncorhynchus > Oncorhynchus clarkii. The sequence goes on from NC_092151.1 coordinate 15,750,755, forward strand.
GGGCTGTATTGACTGGTGGGCTGTGTTGACTGCAGGGCTGTATTGACTGGTACGTTGTATTGACTGGTGGGTTGTATTGACTGGTGGGCTGTATTGACTGGCAGGCTGTATTGACTGGTGGGTTGTATTGACTGATACGTTGTATTGACTGGCGGGCTGTATTGACTGGCAGGCTGTATTGACTGGTGGGTTGTATTGACTGGCGGGCTGTATTGACTGGCGGGCTGTATTGACTGGTACGTTGTATTGACTGGTGGGCTGTATTGACTGGTGGGTTGTATTGACTGGTGGGCTGTATTGACTGGTGGGCTGTATTGACTGGTGGGCTGTATTGACTGGTGGGCTGTGTTGGCTGGTACGTTGTATTGACTGGTACGTTGTATTGACTGGTGGGCTGTATTGACTGGTGGGCTGTATTGACTGGTGGGCTGTATTGACTGGTGGGTTGTATTGACTGGTGGGCTGTGTTGACTGGTACGTTGTATTGACTGGTACGTTGTATTGACTGGTGGGCTGTATTGACTGGTGGGCTGTATTGACTGGTGGACTGTGTTGACTGGTACGTTGTATTGACTGGTACGTTGTATTGACTGGTACGTTGTATTGACTGGTGGGCTGTATTGACTGGTGGGCTGTATTGACTGGTGGGCTGTATTGACTGGTGGGCTGTGTTGACTGGTGGGCTGTATTGACTGGTGGGTTGTATTGACTGGCAGGCTGTATTGACTGGTGGGTTGTATTGACTGGCGGGCTGTATTGACTGGTGGGCTGTGTTGACTGGTGGGCTGTATTGACTGGTGGGTTGTATTGACTGGCAGGCTGTATTGACTGGTGGGCTGTATTGACTGGTGGGTTGTATTGACTGGTGGGTTGTATTGACTGGTGGGTTGTATTGACTGGTACGTTGTATTGACTGGTGGGCTGTGTTGACTGGAACGTTGTATTGACTGGTGGGCCGTATTGACTGGTGGGCCGTATTGACTGGTGGGCTGTATTGACTGGTGGGCTGTATTGACTGGTGGGTTGTATTGACTGGCGGGTTGTATTGACTGGTGGGTTGTATTGACTGGTGGGTTGTATTGACTGGCGGGCTGTATTGACTGGTGGGCTGTTTCTGCTGAAGACACACATGGCAGTGATTATGGTCCCGTGTTTATCTGAGCTCAGTGAGCCCTCTCTGGGGCTGACTTGTCCCAAATTACAACCTATTCCCTATATAGTGCACTACTTTTGACTAGAGCCCTAATTTTACCAGGTAAGTACAGCAACGAGAGGAAGGGGGATGAATGAGCCAACTGGAAGCTGGGGATGATTAGGTGGCCATGATGGTATGCGGGACAGATTGGGAATTTAGCCAGGAGAACATGTCAGAGTCAAAGGCTAAATATACACACTCAAACACACACAAATACAAAAGCATGCACGTGCACCAGAGGATGCTGGTAGGAGGAGCTATAGGAGGATGGGCTCATTGTAATGGCTGGAATGGAATTAATGGAACGGAGTCAAACATGTGGTTTCCATATATTTGATGTGTTTTATACCGTTCCATTCATTTCATTAGCTCCTCCCACCAGCCTCCTCTGCTGTGCACCCACGCTCGCACACCCTGGCAGACACAGACACACACATACACCACTCACATGGGTGAATTCAGGTACAGTACAGTATCAAATATCATGCAAACATGAAACTCAAACCACTTACACAAACACAGAGCTGTCAAATATAGTGATGCTCTGCTCTGTAATATGGAACACTTTCCATCCATTACACACACACACACACACACACACACACACACACACACACACACACACACACACACACACACACACACACACTTCCCCTTTCTCTGTCTGTCTACTATATGATGCAGTTTCCCACTAGAGCAGCAATATAAACACAATGACAGATTGCGAGTCAGAGAGCTGTCACAACACCCCATCATACCTCCTCCCATCGGAGGTCACGACATGCTCACACAGGCAAGACCCCACAGGCGCAGCCAATCAGAGACACTCTTACCGACAGGGTCACAGCATGTCTGGGAAACTGTGTTTGTGCACTCCCTCTGAAACTACCTGTCATCTTTCTGACTGGGAAAGTTCATAACATTGCTTTCTCACTAACATGTTTTACTCAGGAGCACGCGTGAACGGGATTTGAACATCGGAAAGTAAATTTTCCAATAATTCCGATGATCAGATGATTCAACCCCATCTGGATCCAGTCTTCTGACTGTTTTTCTGACTGTTTTGTTCTCAACCCAACATGCTGTCACAAGTGAGAGTGGATTCCCCTGTACTGTACTGTGGTTGGTTACACAACACTGTTTGGCAGCTGGACAGATTTATATAGACATAGATAATGTTTCAAAGTAAATCAACTTTAATGAAACCTCTCTCTGAGGATATTGTGGGAGGAGAGAGAGAGAGAGAGAGAGAGAGAGAGAGAGAGAGAGAGAGAGAGCAGAGTTTCAGTAGGATGTACTGGTCAAAATGACAGAATATGTTTTCACTGCTTAATCATTTCTATCTGTCCACATATTGCGAAAAGAGATTACATGTTATTCCTGCATGACTCCGTCCATACACGGACAAGGAATATACTGTGATTCTCTTAAGATGAAATACCTGTGTCATGTTCATTAGACAACAGTTGGAAAAAAACATACTAAAACAGGGAGGGACTACCTGGACAACCGCTTAGCGTAGCAAAGCATTTTAAAACGTTTTCCATTGTGTGCCCTAATGTGTGCCCCCAGGATACACTAAATTGATGTGGTGAAAGTCTGAGACATAGGGGATCAATAAGGAAAGCATTTTGGAGTTAATTTAAGGAAAGGTATGTTAGGCAGCTGGTGTTACCAGAGCACTATAAGAAGATTAACACATTTCTCGTCTGCTGAGTGCCAGGAAATATGCAGATATGTGAATCAATAGAGCAAGGTGTTAGGGGATTGGATCATCTCACCCAGGTGTGACTCAGTGTGTCAAGCTGACCTCACAGACCTAACACACAGAACAAAGCCTTATTACTGAGTAGGGCTGGTATCAATATCAATAATTAGGTAATTACATCCCTCAATAACGATATAAAAACGTATAGATTCATTTTCGATAATGTCAACATAGAATAATTAGGTACAGCAGTCCATTTCACCTCTGACGCAGCAGGAACGTGCGGAGAAGTGACAATATGCACTAAAAACCATTTATAACCTCGAGTGATGGAGTAGCCACTGTTAACCACGAAAAATGAGTGATGTAGGCGAAAAGTGGCAGTGATAGCCATGGAGAAGGAGCCGCTTCCAACTAATAAATTATTGATAAAAAGGGTTAAACTGTTTCAGTCATTTGGAAGTGGTTTGGCTTCTTGAAGTCCGACAAAGAGCAGAGCAATGTTCGATGCAAATTGTGCCATCGACAGGTGGCTAAGAAGTCTGGTAATACGACAGACCTTTTTCAAAATCTGAAGCAAAATCACTCTTTGGAACATGCAGGAAGTTTGAGATTGCGCCACGGAATTGATAAACGCCCCTCAAGCTCCAGCCAATCTAGGGATGTTTTCCCAAAGCAGTCAACACTGACATCGCTTATGCCATACAAGCAAACATCAAAAAGACGTCACAAATGCTAATATGCATTGCTAAGGACATGCTACCAATTAGCACAGTCAAAAAGGAAGGTTTCAAGAGGGTTATCAATTTCATTGACCCCAGGTACGTGTTCCCTGGCCACAAACATGGAACAATTTTCCTTAATGTATAATGTTATGTGTAGCTCACATCATTAAAAAAAACCTTTATTTAACTAGGCAAGTGTCATGACTGTCCTGCTCGGCTCAGGTTACCGGGGACCACAATTCTACAGAGAGATCTCTCACACCCACCAGAGGAGAAGAGATCAAGGGGTATGAAGATAGTTTTTTTTATGACACCTCACACCCATTGTAAATTTAAGGAAGCAGACAAAATTCCTTTGTTCTCTCACTATGGAGAACCAGCCTCAGAACATTACCATGCTATAAATGAACTTTGGGACAATGGGTTTCGTCAGCCACAATGGTGGTAATGACAATAAATGGACTTTGGGACAATGGGTTTCGTCAGCCACAATGGTGGTAATGACAATAAATGGACTTTGGGACAATGGGTTTAGTCAGCCACAATGGTGGTAATGACAATAAATGGACTTTGGGACAATGGGTTTCGTCAGCCACAATGGTGGTAATGACAATAAATGGACTTTGGGACAATGGGTTTCGTCAGCCACAATGGTGGTAATGACAATAACTGGACTTTGGGACAATGGGTTTAGTCAGCCACAATGGTGGTAATGACAATAAATGGACTTTGGGACAATGGGTTTAGTCAGCCACAATGGTGGTAATGACAATAAATGGACTTTGGGACAATGGGTTTCGTCAGCCACAATGGTGGTAATGACGAAAGTTGGAATATGAAAATGAATGTCATTTTTGTTTTGTTATTAAAAGTTAAAGGACGACGTTATAACAAAAACAGTGTACATTTAAGAGTTGTCCTAGTGTACGCTTGATGTTTATACATTGTACGTTGGGTGGAAAATGTCCAAATCAAAGAGAATGTTTTGGTAAAGATGAAATGTGAAGTTAGTTGTCTAAATTGGATCTGAGTGAAATCCAGACCTTGCCTCGTAACTTGGTGCGCCCAGAGAATTGCCCTAAAGGTGGTTATGCCCACTTCTGACCCGAGGGTATAAGACATGTGAGATAAAAATGTACATGTGAGACTAAGTGACCCGAGCTGCAGCCAAGGTCTGAGTAGTCAACAAACCCAAAATGTAACACGAGGTTGAAGACAAAGGAACCTTCTTCCATCCATGCTACGGGTGAGTAGTCAACAAACCCAAAACGTAACACGAGGTTGAAGACAAAGGAACCTTCTTCCGTCCATGCTACGGGTGAGTAGTCAACAAACCCAAAACGTAACACGAGGTTGAAGACAAAGGAACCTTCTTCCGTCCATGCTACGGGTGAGTAGTCAACAAACCCAAAACGTAACACGAGGTTGAAGACAAAGGAACCTTCTTCTATCCATGCTACGGGTGAGTAGTCAACAAACCCTAAACATAACACGAGGTTGAAGACAAAGGAACCTTCTTCCATCCATGCTACGGGTGAGTAGTCAACAAACCCAAAACGTAACACGAGGTTGAAGACAAAGGAACCTTCTTCCGTCCATGCTACGGGTGAGTAGTCAACAAACCCAAAACGTAACACGAGGTTGAAGACAAAGGAACCTTCTTCTATCCATGCTACGGGTGAGTAGTCAACAAACCCTAAACATAACACGAGGTTGAAGACAAAGGAACCTTCTTCCATCCATGCTACGGGTGAGTAGTCAACAAACCCAAAACGTAACACGAGGTTGAAGACAAAGGAACCTTCTTCCATCCATGCTACGGGTGAGTAGTCAACAAACCCAAAACGTAACACGAGGTTGAAGACAAAGGAACCTTCTTCCATCCATGCTACGGGTGAGTAGTCAACAAACCCAAAACGTAACACGAGGTTGAAGACAAAGGAACCTTCAGTGCGTCTAAGAGGGTGAATTCAGAACCGGCCACCCGGTCACCACTCTTCATTGAATCCTGTATCTACACTGCTTTCATACAGGGCTGGCTGTCCTCAGAAGACCCCTTTCAGAACAATGGCGAGGAAACAGACACTAATACAAAGGACACTGACATCGTGAGGACAATCAGAGTGCGCCATCCGAGAAGCCGAAAACCCCATCGGAGACCTTCAACACGTAATTACATCATTATATTCTGACCCATAAGAGCGGCAGTATGGGGCAAGGCTAGGGTTAAAATAAGCATAGCTAACAAATGCACCCAAATGTATATTTCTCTCATGTACTTTCTCTTTTTCTCTCTCTTTTACCCCATTTTGGGTAACACACGTCATAATGTGTTGGCCCGTTGTACTAAGATCTAATCAATAGCCTAAACTGTGTTTTTGTGTATGTGTATCTTATATTATCATTTTAGCTTGTTAGTAAATAAATAATCTACTAAAATTGGTGTGGTACGAACTCATTGGTGGGACTCGGGTTTGTGCAGATTCCCGAATTAAGTGACGTTCAGAATGAGACTGTAGAGGAAATTAATTAATTAGCGACTGTTGTAAAATCGATATTCTGATATTCTTTGAGTTAATTTAGGAAATAGAAACTCAATAAAACCACATTTCCCATGGTGTCCCAAATTAATGAGTGAATAATTGCCTGATTCACTTAATCACACAATTACAAACCACTAATCATTCAATGATTAACCAATACAACATCACGACACAAGTCAGTTAAGAACAACTTCTTACTTACAATGATGGCCTATTGAGTAACAGTGGGTTAACTGTCTTGTACAGGGGTAGAACAACAGATTTCTACCTTGTCAGCTCGGGGATTCAATCTAGTAACCTTTCGGTTACTGGCCCAACGCTCTAACCACTAGGCTACCTGCCTAGTGGTTTGTTCAGGCATTCTTGAGTCTGAAGCAGATACGCGCACCTTTTAAACATGATTTGTTTAATATCGTGATAATTATCGTTATTGAATGAAAAAATATATAGATATCGTGATAATTTATTTGCCATATCGCCCAGCCCTATTACTGAGTGCTACTGACTGGCTGATAACATGGGAAAATGGTACTGAGCTGACTGCATAGACTAACACAGGAAAAGTTTTGATGGAGGTGTGGTAACATATTTTCTATTGGCTGTATGGAACTATTCAACAAGCAATTGTGAAATGGTGGTTGGTTCTAGCTAGTAATATCCTTTCATTATCCCTTTTCAGAAAAATGTGTAACTTCATGATGTATAGACCTTTACTGGTTAGTTTTAGTGCAGGTGGCTAATGCAGGAACAGTCTCCCAGGCTAATGCAGGAACAGTCCCCCAGGCTATCAATATGTAGCTCATCTCTTCCTCTCACAGGCTTCTGATAGTCTGATTATGTATTAATGTCAACATCAACACAGTAGGCTATTACAGGGACAGATTGGCACACTAATCTAACCGTAGTGTGTGTGTCAGGGCTGAGATGATGGGTCAGTAATCTGAGGTCAGGGGCATCTGATCACCCTGAGGGGAGCAGTCCAGTCTAGCTGTCCCTCTATTAGTGTCATATCACACAGGGGTCACAGAGGCCCTCCCCACACACACACACACACACACAGAGCCCCTCCCCCCACACACACAGAGAGCCCCTCCCTCCCCACACACACACAGAGCCCCTCCCCACACACAGAAAGAGCCACTCCCCCCCCACACACACACAGAGAGCCCCTCCCCACACACACAGAGACCCTTCCCACACGCAGACAGAGAGCCCCCCCACACACACAGAGAGCCCCCCCCCCCCCCCACACACACAGAGAGCCCCTCCCCACACGCAGACAGAGAGCCCCCCCACACACACACAGCTTCTGGAGTGTATCCATGTGTAGATCTGTGGTAGTTGAATTGAAGCAGGAGGGTTGTGTCATGGGTTATTTTTATCAGACTGGGGGGAATAGGCCCCTGACTGCCTCTTCTCAGCAGACAGCCGAGACTAGACTGGCTCGAACATCTGGGGGAGACATCTTGGGAACAGACCTGGGTTCAAATACTACTGGAAATCATTTCAAATACGTTAGCTGTGTTTGATTGAGCTTGCCTTGCAAAATTGAACCAATAAAATAGTCTGAAAAGTTTAAACCCCACCCATTTGGCACTTGAGGCAGACTAAAGTACTGTAAACCCTGAAAGTATTTGAAAGATTTAATATAGTTTGAACCCTGGTCTGCAAGAGAAGTAGTTCTGGAGTAGATTCCTCTCAAAGGCTTTGGGGATGTCTCCAAATGGGATTTTAATGCTTCAACATCTGAATTATTTAAAAGAGTAAAGCCAAGCTGTTAGTGGATGCTGTTAACACAGCGAGGGAAGCAAGATATGATTTGCTTGAACCAGCTATAAATTAACCAGACAATCTGTCAATAAAGCAAGCCAAGCTACATAATCTGTCAATAAAGCAAGCCAAATTACATAATCTGTCAATAAAGCAAGCCAAGCTACATAATCTGTCAATAAAGCAAGCCAAGCTACATAATCTGTCAATAAAGCAAGCCAAGCTACATAATCTGTCAATAAAGCAAGCCAAGCTACATAATCTGTCAATAAAGCAAGCCAAGTTACATAATCTGTCAATAAAGCAAACCAAGTTACATAATCTGTCAATAAAGCAAGCCAAGTTACATAATCTGTCAATAAAGCAAACCAAGTTACATAATCTGTCAATAAAGCAAGCCAAGTTACATAATCTGTCAATAAAGCAAACCAAGTTACATAATCTGTCAATAAAGCAAGCCAAACTACATAATCTGTCAATAAAGCAAACCAAGTTACATAATCTGTCAATAAAGCAAACCAAGTTACATAATCTGTCAATAAAGCAAGCCAAGCTACATATCAACCATGCAGCCTATACTGTGTGTTGTCTGAATGTCAAGTGTGTGTGTCTGTGAGTGTTGGTCCATCTGCCCGATTGGATGCAGCATTTGCTGGCCGTTCAGCACAAGTGTGTCTTGCTCGCTCTCTTTCTGTCCTTGTTAGCCTGGCTATTTGTCTGGCTTGGCGTCTGTGTGTATGTGCGTGTGTATACGCAGGCTGTGTGTGCAAGCGTGTGTGTGGGTGCGTGCGTGCGTGTGTGGATTCAAGAGCACACAGACAAACTACACATGGACAAAATCTGTTGATCTCCAGGTATCTTGAGGGTCCTTGTGAGACATCGAAAAAAAAATGACAAAATATTTCAGCACATAAGAGCCCCAGTCTGGGGCCCAGGGTCTCTTCTGATCGTCTTTAATTACCTCCGGTCTGAGAGGGACTATTTCACAGGTCTCTACAATCTAGCACTGAGTTCTGAGCAGAGTATGAACACTCTCTCTGAGTACACACACACTCTCTCTGAGTACAGAGAATAAATCAACTTATATGAAGAAGGCTGTAATTTGAAAGTAAGTTCTTCACAGAGAGCTGTGCCCATTGCGCCCACACACCATTGCTTATGCATGCTTCTATTCTGAAAGTGCGACCCACCCACAGAAGACCTCCGACACCTCGAACATGTCTACAGACACACACACACGACTCAGAGAAAAACAAGAATGCACTAAAGTCGTTTATACAAATATACAGGACCAGTCAAACACTTGGACACACCTACTCATTCAAGGGTTATTTTATTTTAACTATTTTTTACAATCTAGAATAATAGTTAAGACATAAAAACTATTAAATAACACATATTGAATCATGTAGTAATAAAAACATTTTTTTAAGTGTTAAATGAATCAATATATATTTTGATTTTAGAGTTTTCAAAGTAGCCACCCTTTGCCTTGATGACAGCCTTGTACACTCTTGGCACTCTCTCAACCAGCTTCATGAGGAATGCTTTTCCAACAGTCTTGAAGGACTTCTCACATATGTTGAGCACTTGTTGGCACCTGTTGAAAAACAAATGATAGTCCCACTAAGCGCAAACCAGAGTGGATGGCATATCGCTGTAGAATGCTGTGGTAGCCATGCTGGTTAAGTGTGCCTTGAATTCTAATTAAATCAACAGTGTCACCAGCAAAGCACCCCCACCTCCATGCTTCACGGTGGGAACCACACATGGAGATCATCTGTTCATCTACTCTGCTTCTCACAAAGACACACCGGTCTGATGTCCATTGCTTGCATTTCTCGGCCCAAGCAAGTCTCTTATTATTGGTGTCCTTTAGTAGTGGTTTCTTTGCAGCAATTTGACCATGAAGGCCTGATTCATTTAGTCTCCTCTGAACAGTTGATGTTGAGATGTGTCTGTTACTTGAACTGTGTGAAGCATTTATTTGGGCTGCAATTTCTGAGGCTGGTAACTTTAATGAACTTATCCTCTACAGCAGAGATAACTCTGGGTCTTCCTTTTCTGTGGCGGTTCTCACAAGAGCCAGTGAAGAAACTTTCAAAGTTCTAGAAATGTTCCAGATTGACTGACCATGTCTTAAAGTAGTGATGGACTGTTGTTTATCTTTGCTTATTTGAGCTGTTATTTCCATAATATGGACTTGGTTTTTTACAAATAGGGATTTGTTCCGTTTACCTGTTCTGTATGCTCAAACGCATTAAGGAAAGAAATACCACAAATTAACTTTTAACAAGCCACACCTGTTAATTGAAATGCATTCCAGGTGACTACCTCATGAAGCTGGTTGAGAGAATGCCAAGAGTGTGCAAAGCTGTCATCAAGGCAAAGGGTGGCCACTTTGAAGAATCTGAAATATATTTTGATTTATTTAACACTTTTTTGGTTACTACATGATTCCATATGTGTTATTTCATAGTTGTGATGGCTTCACTATTATTCTACAATGTAGAAAACAGTAAAAATAAAGAAAAACCCTGGAATGAGTAGGTGTGTCCAAACTTTTGATATATATATATATATATATATATATATATATAGATAGATAGATAGATAGATAGATAGATAGATAGATAGATAGATAGATAGCATGGGAAAAACAGAAGGTCACACATTTACATATAAAATAGGTATGCAATTAAAAGATTTATCTGAATTAAAGTTTTGGCAACAGTGCAGAGGATATAAAACGTAAACATGACCTTATGTCACAGATATGGACACTGAACATCGATTTTTAACACGTGTTGTCTGTCTATCCAATACATGCTGCTGAGCCCAAGACAGCATAAATATTAGTCTAAACCACAAAAGACCATTGACAATATGTCTCTTAGTCGCATATGAGTTATGTACACCATCAAAACCTGATTATATTAGGCTATGTACTGTGTCGGGGACGGATAAAATGACCATGTAATCAAATGTATTTGACAGACTTCTAATCAGTGCCATGGCTGACAGTGAGGAAGGGAGTTATGGGTGCCATCTAGCGACGAGACCGGGGAGTGAACTTGACAATAAGTGAACGTGAGTGAGTGTTAGGCTATAAATAAGACCAGAATTCCTCTCAATTCCACAGTTGAAGATCAACGGTGTGCATTTATGTCCAGTGAAGATACATGTATCATATGCATATTGTGCGCTACATACTGTGGGTAACGGTATGTAGCCTACAGTCTGGTACTACAAACTGGCAGGCGAAGAGAACACTTGACATTTTCTTCGCACCCCGCTACCTTTGATGCGCAAGACAGCAGACAGGCAGTCTATGACCGGGGCTAGCTGCAGCTCTAAGAACCCCCTGCGTGGACGAGCGGTGGACTCCCGAGTGGAGAGAGTCCCTCCGGGTGTGCACAGCATACAACTCACCCGGTCATGCTGTGCTTGTCGGTGCCCTCTCCACGTGGGAGCACCTCGAATGAACTGATAATAGGCTGATCTGTGCGCCTCTCCGATCGACGAACCACACACAGAGCGCATGGATTACTGCTGTAGGCTAATATATAACATTGATAACAATGCACCAGATAGTGATTTTTGCACCACCAGAAGTGACAGACACCCATGCGTAACGGTCCAAAATATGGGCGCACAGTTGTGGAGACAATTTCATTAGCTCGATTTTAAATAACACAACATACAAAAAGACAGTACGCATTGAAACGCATGTTCGGTTATAACGTTTCATGCTCATCTAAATTAAATTCAGCAATGCCACAGACATTTCACAAAATCCCACAATCTGCAGTTAACTGTAGCCTACAATGAAACATTGATCAGTTCGAATTGACTGTAGGCTAACGTAATAGACCGGGTTCGCAGTTCGCAGAGTGAACCCGCATGTTTATTTTGGGCATTCCTCGAGCTCTGGAGGAGTACGTTCACTTATGCCAAAAAAACACCACAACCGCAGTCCACGGAGAGATAGGGTCGGTATATATCAAGGGTCAATTTTCCCAAGCAAACATGTGCCGTTTCAAATGTTACCGGAGGCCAGATCATAACCCGTTTCGAATGGCGCGGAGTGGTGAGCCGCGAGTTTATACCCAGAATGAGCCCCCATCAACCCATGCGTCACCTACCTCGAACTAATCTCAAAACTGCACCCTTTCCGAAGGAGCAGCGCTCTCTTCCGCATGATGCCCGTTTTGTCCCGGCCGAGGTACACATTTATATCCGAATTCATGGGTGCCGGACGAGCAGGCAGGTATTTACTCCGTAAAAACAGATATGCTTCTTCCTTCCACTTAGTCGGACGGCGACAGGAGCGAGGACGGAAAGAGGCGGAAGAAAGGCTCACCCGCAAAAAAGAGAGAATAGACTACCAAACTCGCCTCCGCTGGTAAAGGGAAAGTGAGGCGCAGACTTCCCTCAGCTAACAAAGACGGGACCAAAAGCTTGAGTGCAGCATGGCTAGTGGTTTGCTCCTCCTCTCCTGAACTCCATAAGATAGAAATTAGATACCGTTGGTCTCTCGGTTCCAGAGCGAGTTACCGTTACGCAATTGGTAACCCTGACAGGATTCGAGTCCAGGGCAGACTAAGAAAACAGTAACGGTTTTAAATTGAGTCCTTCCATCTGTTTCTAGACTCTTGAGCCTATAAAATGGGCTGTTGATTCATATACCAATGGTCCTGAATAGGCAAAAATCATGAATTGCTCCCCAAGGTCTTCATTAAGGTGAGCATCCATTAGACTGTCTCCAGGGCCGTTTGAAGCTGTGGTAGAACAGATCTGCTGTTTAAACATACCAAATCCCATTTAAACAGAACTGCAGCAAGCACTGCTGAGAGGAATGTCTGGGAGCAGGTGTGTGTACCAACCACTGAATTAGTTTGACCTGAGGGATCACAAGTTTGTGTCAGCAGTCAGGTGTGACTAACTGCTCTGTAATCAAGTTAGTCATGTTATTAGTTCATTGACTAATTGATTGAACACCTGAATTGTATTTAAGTTGTGTTTCTCTCTGAAGTGTGCCTCCCCCCCCCCCCCCCCCCCCCCCAGCGGAGGGATGCAGTCCAGAGGTATGGTGGGTTCTGGGAGTATGGGGGAACACAAGATGGACTCCAGGCCTGCACCACCTCTCCGCCTGTGCCTTGTTTTGTTACTGGTTGTTAGTTTCAGTTTAAATTGCATGGTTTGTCAACGTTCCTGGGCCAGTGAGAAGGCCACTGCTGAAAGGTTAACTTTGTAAACCATGCCCTATGATGTATTAAATGCTGAAACGGGTACTGTGTGTTTGGTCTGTACTTCCCTCTGCCTACTCAACCCAGATGGTGAGGTGTTTGAAGTGGTGAGGTCATGAGGTTAAGGATGCTTTTGAGGACAGGCAGCAGCAGATGACACACTTGACAAACAGACAGCCCCTTGGGAAACTTGGTCTCATACACATCACCTAAACGAGCTAATCGGCAGACAATCTCAAACATTTGGCCAACGTAGGCTATATCTCTCTGAATATAGCCTAGCACAAATAACCTACATTTAGCCCAATTTATTTGAGAAAAGACAAGTGTCATTGGTAGACGTTATGCACCACTCCACTTCTGAAACGCTGCATGCAGCCTGCGACCCACACACAGGCACTTGTCTTTTCTACCATAAATTGGGCTTTATGTTAACAACCTATAGTACTTTCTTTCTGTTTGAGGATAAGGAACCTGCACTCCTTGAAGGAACACACACAGGATTTGAGCAATGCCGAGAGCATACATAAATCTGAATCCTCAACATCCGCTCATGATTCAACCAGTGATTTGACACAAACTGAACGTGTCCTAAGGGTGTGGGAAAACATTGGTTGAATCATAGATTCATTATTCAGAAACATCTGTTATCCAGAGAGCTGTAAGTGGTAGAATGAACAACTCACTCACTGTTTCACTCATGGAATTGCTTTTCCATTTTCATAAATCTTTTGATGTGGTCACTTTTTTTGCTGTGGAAGGTAGTGTTCTTTTCCCTTCATACTCCTCCAACCTCCATGCATCTCTTCTCCATACTACATGCTGACCATTTAGTACCCCGCCATAGATATCATGTACTGTAGTGTATACCTATCATATACAGTTGAAGTCAGAAGTTTACATACACTTAGGTTGGAGTCATTAAAACTAGTTTTCAACCACTCCACAAATGTCTTGTTAACAAACTATAGTTTTGGCAAGTCGGTTAGGACATCTACTTTGTGCATGACACAAGTCATTTTTCCAACAATTGTTTACAGAGAGATTATTTGACATATAATTCACAGTATCACAATTCCAGTGGGTCAGAAGTGTACATACACTAAGTTGACTGTGCCATTAACCAGCTTGGAAAATTCCAGAAAATTATGTCATGGCTTTAGAAGCTTCTGACATAATTTGAGTCAATTGGAGGTGTACCTGTGGATGTATTTCAAGGCCTACCTTCAAACTCAGTGCCTCTTTGCTTGACATCATGGGGAAATCAAAAGAAATCAGCCAAGACCTCAGAAAAAAATGGTAGACCTCCACAAGTCTGGTTCATCCTTGGGAGAAATGTCCAAGCGCCTGTTCATCTGTACAAACAATAGTACGCAAGTATAAACACCATGGAACCACGCAGCCGTCATACCGCTCAGGAAGGAAATGCGTTCTGTCTCCTAGAGATGAACGTACTTTGGTGCGAAAAGTGCAAATCAATCCCAGAACAACAGCAAAGGACCTTGTGAAGATGCTGGAGGAAATAGGTACAAAAGTATCTATATCCACAGTAAAACGAGTCCTATTTCGACATAACTTGAAAGGCCGCTCAGCAAGGAAGAAGCCACTGCTCCAAAACCACCATAAAAAAGCCAGACTATGGTTTGCAACTGCACATGGGGACAAAGATTGTACTTTTTGGAGAAATTCCTCTGGGCTAATGAAACAAAAATAGAACTGTTTGGCCATAATGACCATCGTTATGTTTGGAGGAAAAAGGGGGAGGCTTGCAAGCTGAAGAACACTATCACAACGTGAAGCACGTGGGTGGCAGCATCATGTTGTGGGGGTGCTTTGCTGCAGGAGGGACTGGTGTACTTCACAAAATACATGGCATCATGAGGAGGGAAAATGATGTGGATACATTGAAGCTACATCTCAAGACATCAGTCAGGAAGTTAAACCTTGGTTGCAAATTGGTCTTCCAAATGGACAATGACACCAAGCATACTTCCAAAGGTGTGGCAAATTGTCTTAAGGACAGCTAAGTCAATGTATTGGAGTGGCCATCACAAAGCCCTCACCTCAATCCTATAGAAAATGTGTGGGCGAGCAATGAGGCCTACAAACCTGATTCAGTTACACCAGCTCTGTCAAGAGGAATGGGCCAAAATTCACCCAACTTATTGTGGGAAGCTTGTGGAAGGCTACCTGAAATGTTTGACACAAGTTAAACAATTTTAAGGCAATGCTACCAAATACTAATTGAGTAAACTACTGACCCACTGGGAATGTGATGAAAGAAAGAAATGCTGAAATAAATCATTATCTGTATTATTATTCTGACATTTCACATTCTTAAAATAAATTGGTGATCCTAACTGACCTAAAACAGGGAATTGTTACTGGGATTAAATGTCAGGAATTGTGAAAAACTGAGTTTAAATGTATTTGGCTGAGGTGTATGTCAACTTCTGACTTCAACTGTAATATCAGATTATTATTACATCATTACATATCAGTCCCCCTCAACTGCCCACCTCCATCAAAATACACACATGTCCCCTTCTGTACAGTCCTATGATCAGTGAGTAGGAATGTTTTGGTGAGGTTTTGCCCAAACGTGACTCACACTGGCAGACCAGCTGCATAGGGAGTCTGGAGTCATCTGGATCTGCTCTGGTTGGAACACAACAGTTTGTGATTGGATGGAAGACTACATCCTGCAGCTCTGATTGGTTGAAGACTATCGTTTGTTTGTCTGATTGGGTGGAAGACTGCAGGCTGCAGCTCTGGTGGGGCGCCAACTCACTGACTCCACTGTGACTCACCCCTCATGGCCATTGATCGCTGAGTTGACTGTACAATCAAACAAACAGATATCACACTCTCCAACATTTTTATCGTTGAAGACTACTGAATTGGCCGCATTTCAGATATGACATCATCAAAAGGTCTCTGGTTTTTTAGTGGAAATGACGTGTTCGCTTCAAAGTCAAACAAATCAATCTGGCAAATGATACACCTGGCAAGTCTCCCTGGATAAAAATGAAACAACGTGTTGTTCCAATAATTTTCACCTTTGATTGGAATTCCTGGAATCGTACAGCAGGATGCCTGTTGTGAGAGAATTGCACAGAGGACAGAGAGACTGGGAGCTCTAGTGTGTATTTTGTCCATTTACAGAAGCCTCCAGTACAGGAGCCATAGAGTCTCTCCAGCCACCTGCCTGCTCAATATGCTAATGAGATTAGCTCGGGTCTGGCCACATGATGTCATCATTCACTACTGCATTAGACTGGCACTGTAACGAGATGAGTAAAATTGGTGTTCATAAATAATGTATGAGCTGTAAATATGTACAAGGTTTATGACAGATGGAATTCTGTGTAGATTAGAGACATAGAGCTCTGAGCGTTGTATGAGAGACATGGAGGAGAAATAGTTAAGGAATGGAGGAATAGTGTGTTTGTTTTAACTGCTTTTCTTATATCCACAATGCCTCCTGACTAATCTCTCTCTCACACACAAAGACACACACACACTATGCCTTCCTCAATGGCTTTCATTCCCCCCTTTATCTCTGTCTCTATTTCATTTTAAATTTAAAGATCTTTATTGGTATGGGAAACATACAGTAACATTCAAAAGTTTGGACACTAACTCATTCCAGGGTTTTTCTTTATTTGTACTATTTTCTACATTGTAGAATAATAGTGAAGACATCAAAACGATGAAAAAATACATATGGAATCATGTAGTAACCAAAAAAGTGTTAAACAAATCAAAATATATTTTATATTTGAGACTCTTCAAAGTAGCCACCCTTTGCCTTGATGACAGCTTTGCACACTCTTGGCATTCTCTCAACCAGCTTCATGTGGTAGTCACCTGGAATTCATTTCAATTAACAGGTGTGCCTTGTTAATAGGTAATTTATGGAATTTCTTTCCTTCTTAATGCGCTTGAGCCAATCAGTTGTGTTGTGACAAGGTAGGGGTGGTATACAGAAGATAAGACCAAGTCCATATTATGGCAAGAACAGCTCAAATAAGCAAAGAGAAATTACAGTCCATCATTACTTTAAGACATGAAGGTCAGTCAATCTGGAAAATTTCCGCCATAGGAAAGGAAGACCCAGAGTTACATCTGCTGCAGAGGATACGTTCATTTGAGTTAACTGCACCTCAGATTGCAGCCCAAATAAATGCTTCACAGAATTCAAGTAACAGACACATCTCAACATCAACTGTACAGAGGAGACATGATCGAATTGCTGCAAAGAAACCACTACTAAAGGACACCAATAAGAAGAAGAGACTTGGGCCAAGAAACACGAGCAATTTGCATTAGAGCGGTGGAAATCCAAATCTGAGATTTTTGGTTCCAACCGCCGTGTCTTTGTGAGATGCAGAGTAGGTGAATGGATGATCTCTGCATGTGTGGTTCCCACCGGGAAGCATGGAGGAAGAGGTGTGAGAGTGTGGGGGTGCTTTGCAAGGTGACACGGATTAATTTAGAATTCAAGGCACACTTACTGTAACCAGCATGGCTACCACAGCATTCTGCAGAGATACGCCATCCCATCCAGTTTACTCTTAGTGGGACTAGCATTTGTTTTTCACCCGGAAAATGACCCAACACACCTCCAGACTGTGTAAGGGCTATTTGACCAAAAAGGAGAGTGATGGAGTGCTGCATCAAATTACCTGGCCTCCACAATCACCACAATGGTTTGGGATGAGTTGGACCACAGAGTGAAGGAAAAGTAACCAACAAGTGCTCAAGACTAATGAGGAATGCTTTTCGAACAAACAGTTTATTTACATAAGTATTCAGACCCTTTGCTATGAGACTCAAAATTGCATCCGTTTTCCAATGATCATCCTTGAGATGTTTCTAAACTTAATTGGACTCCACCTGTGGTAAATTCTATTGATTGGACATGATTTTGAAAGGCACACGCCTGTCTATAAGGTCCCACAGTTGACAGTGGATGTCAGAGCAAAACCAAGCCATGAGGTCGAAGAAATTGTCCGTAGAGCTCCGAGACAGGATATTGTTGAGGCACAGATCTGGGGAAGGGTACCAAAACATTTATTCAGCATTGAAGGTCCCCAAGAACACAGTGGCCACCATCATTCTTAAATGGAAGAAGTTTGGAACCACCAAGACTCTTCCTAGAGCTGGCCGCTCAGGCAAACTGAGCAATCGGGGGAGAAGGGCCTTGGTCAGGGAGGTGACCAAGAACCCAATGGTCACTCTGACAGAGCTCCAGAGTTCCTCTGTGGAGATGGGAGAACCTTCCAGAAGGACAACCATCTCTTCAGCACTCCACCAATCAGGCCTTTATGGTAGAGTGGCCAGATGGAAGCCACTCCTCAGTAAAAGGCACATGACAGCCCATTTGGAGTTTGTCAAAAGACACCTAAATACTCTCAGACCATGAGCAACAAGATTATCTGGTCTGATGAAACCAAGACTGAACACTTTGGTCTGAATGCCTAGCGCCACGTCTGGAAGAAACCTGCCAACATCCCTACGGTGAAGCATGGTGGTGACAGCATCATGCTGTTTTTCAGCAGCAGGGACTGGGAGACCAGATCAACGGAGCAAAGTACAGAGAGGTCCTTGATGATAACCTGCTCCAGAGCACTCAGGACCTCAGAATCGGGCGAAGGTTTGCCTTCCAACAGGACAATGACCCTAAGCACACAGCCAAGACAAAGCAGGAGTGGCTTCGGGACAAGTCTCTGAATGTCCTTGAGTGGCCCAGCCAGAGTCCGGACTTGAACCCTATCTAACATCTCTGGAGAGACTCTCTCACTGCACAATCCACTGTCTCATCAGCACAACCAGGCAATTTATAAACTTGATCTCCATTGTAAAAAAGCATCTATACATTATATATCTCCCTTCGTTTAGACTAGCATTTCGTTTTCAATAGCATTCAGGGAGCCGATGGAGGGTGTCTCTCATCGAACTCCTTCAAAGTATGGCAGGTTTCTACTTTTTCTAGTGTTTTTCAAAAATGTTCTTACTCTGTTTGTTTTGTGCATTACTCCATACACCTGGGCAGAACTGTTGGAATATGAATTGATGGGATCTCACCGTCCACCTGACCTTCCCACATCCCCGGAGACCGTGGTGCAATGGGCTAGCTTCTCTGGTGAGACCTCGGGCTGCCTGGAAGTCCTTCCAGAGAAAATTAAAAGGAGACGCAGACGCTAAAACAGACGTGGTGTGGTCTTAGTGAAATTAAAACGCTGGGCGACCCGTCCTCCATTTACAGAGCAAACTACTTGCCAATGTTCAATCATTAATGAATACATTTGACAAACTGAGTGAGGATATCCTTCCTGGGGAACATCAGATCCTGCAACATGCACTGTTTTTGTGAGACTTGGTTTTAATCTGACATCCAAATGGATTATTTACAACCAACGGGATTTACAGTTTTTTAGCTGATAGGAAGCGGACTCTGCTTTATGAACGACAATGTGTGGTGCGACAGGGAAAATGTACAGGAAGTTGCGAGCTTCTTTGCTCTCCACTCGGAATACCTGGTCATAAAATGTCGCACTTTTTAACTTCCAAGAGAGTTCTCAGGGATTATCGCCATGGCTGTGTACATCCCGCCCCAAGCAACACCCCAAAATGTTCCCAAAAATCTTAGTTCGACCCTGAACAAACTGGAGACCGCATATCTGGAGGCAGCGCTCATTGTTGCGGGGGACTTTAACAAAAGTAATTTGAGGACTGTGCTCCAACTCGCAGAAATTCAATGCTTGACCATTGTTATATGCCTTATAGACATGGGTATAATTCCCTCTACCGTCCTCCTTTCAGTAAATCTGACCATGACTCCATTTTGCTTCTCCCCGCATACAAACACAGACTCAAAATGGAAGTTCCGGTAGTCAGGTCTGTACAAAGCTGGTCCGACCAATCAGAATCCATGTTCCAAGACTGTTTTAATCATGTGGACTGGAATATATTCCCAGTCAACCTCTCGGGATAGCATCAATGAATATGCTGACTCAGTCACTAGAAATTCATATTTTTTTATTAGATGTGTCTTTCAAAACTTTTCCAAATCAAAAAACACACAGAAGGAATCCCTGTGAATCCTGACTCCTCAAATAGACTAGGCTGTTAATTACTGGATGTGGTCTCAGTGGGTCTGACTCCCCTGAGATGACTAGCTAGCTGAGAGAAACCACAACTCTACATCTGCCTCTCTGCCTCTCTCTTACAACATGGACATTGGAGATTCATGAATGGGTGACATGATTAGTCTTTAGGCAATAAACATGGATATCAGCATATGCACAAACAGACAACCGTGCACAAACAGACAACCGTGCACAAACACACACACACACACACACACACACACACACACACACACACACACACACACACACACACACACACACACACACACACACACACACACACACACACACACACACACACACACACACACACACACACACACACAGGGGAAGGGGGGATTGGGGGAGCAGAGGAGGGGGGGGGGGGGGGGTGAGGGAAGGGGGGAAGGACCATGGGGTATGAGAGGCGGGATTAAGCAAAGACATTTCAGAACACAGCAGCACCCTGTGTAAAAAAAACACATCAAAATGCACTCGTCCCCCCTCCACCAAAAGGGAAGTTCACAGGGATTTCTTCTTCTTGTTCCCTCGTTTCTGTGTGAAAGAAGCCGTGTGGGTCCCTGTAGTTTTGACTGTTGCTGGGGTAAAGGGAGACAGAGGAATTCCCTTTCCCATAAAGAAGAGTTAAATAGATTTTAGGCTGGCGATTGGGCATGGTGTCAGAGGTTTGTCAATGAGAACTGTGCTGGAAGCCTTTTCCCTGGGGATCCCAGAGATAATTGAGGGAAACAGATATTATGAGGCGCTGGCAGGCCCGCATACAGACACAGACAGACAGATGTACACACACACACACACACACACACACACACACACACACAGAGAGAAATGGCTGTTGCCTGTAGTCACCCTTAATGGTGACTAATTGACTATCAGGGGACATTTATTAATGCAGACCTGTAGAGGCTTTAGATGTGGTGTGTATTTGTGTGTGGTGTGTTTTTGGTTTTACTATCCTGTGGGGACCAGAATTCCACATAAGTATAATAAAACGTGGAACATTTGGACAAGTGGGGACATTTCGCCGGTCCCCACAAGGAAAAGGCTATTTTAGGCTTAGGGGTTAGGTTTCGGGTTACAATTAGGGTTAGGTTTAGGGTTTATGAAAAATAGGATTTTGAATAGGAATTAATTGTTTAGTCCCCACAAGGATAGTAAAACAAGTGGGGTCCGGCTCAGGGTCCTTAGGGTCCGGCTCAGTTCGACTACGCTAACCGGAGGGAGGAGACATCAAAGAACAAGGTAATTTTAAATAAATCTCCTTCCGTTTCCGTTATGACTTAATTAACATAGATGAGCGCTGTGAAGTTGTGCTTCTGACGGAAGTAGAGTGGCTGTTCAGTGGCTGTTATAGTTCAGATTATCTACCATCTCCAAGCATTTCACAATACCCACAATAACATCTTCTAAATGTGTGTACGTGACCAATAAAATGTTATTCTATCTGATGATCTGCCATCTCCAATGAGTGGATGGTTTACATGCTAGTGTAGGCCAGCATATAGAATTACTCTACAGTCCATCCATGCTGTCAAATAACACCATAATAAAAGTAATTGATCAACCTAACAGAGCAATTCTACTACATCTTCTCTGTAACAATAGTTCCCTTATGTAATAGGATAGTGATAGACACTGTCATAGACGATGTACCCCTTATTAGTGTGTACACTAAAACAGCCCTGTGACCTCAAAATGTGCCCTGCAAGGTCATCCCAGCCAGGCCAATAAAAACAAAAATGTGTAGGCAGCTATTAGTCAGTGAAACAGCATGTGTGGTGTGTGTAGTAGGCTGTGGTAGGAGAGGAGACAACACAGAACAGCCTGCATAGAGACAGCAGCTAGGGGGGGTCTCTCTCTCTCTCTCTCTCTCTCTCTCTCTCTCTCTCTCTCTCAGCCTGGTGGTGGGGGTTGATATGTTGGCACGACATTAGGAGAGTAGAGGGGTCGTGGGGGAGAACTAGAAACACTTATCTAAAGGACAAATCTCATCCAAAGATGCATGTCACCATAGAAAGAATGTCATGTCTCAGTGCTGTGGTTTTAATCACTCCCTATGCATACTGAGATGCAGCATCTTTGCCCTGTGGGGATGGAGTTATAGACCATATCATTATATGATCCCCTTGTGCATCAGAGAAAGCCTCTTACTGGTCGTATCCCTGGAAGAGCTGTCGACACACAGCGGTTGAGTGGAAAACTAGGGCAGATTTAACGTTGGGTTTTTTTCTCACAGAGGCAAAAACTCTTAGATGCTAATGTGACTTATCCACAGCTGTGACCTGACGGAGTTTTAGTGAATTCCAGTTCAAACAGAAATGGGATAGTTCATCACTGATGAATAGCTAGACTGGAGAAAGAAGGGTTCTTGCAGGATTCTCTTCACTGAAGTTGAAGATTTTCCTCTGTCACAGTCATTCTATAGGCTAGGGTTGTTGGCTTGAGCCTGGTCAAAGTTAATGTTATTGTAAGAAAAAAAAGTATGGTGCCAATGAAACTGAATTTGGCTTGATCGCATCTGAAGTGGCATCAGAAGGCTACTAATGCTAACGTTAGCATTAGGATTGCTGTAGCGCAGCAGATGTGAAATCACAAGCTAGTTAGCAGTGTTCGCTAGTAGCAGCCATCGTGCAGTGACCACAATCTGTGAGATCTAAAGTCGACTGTCGGCTACAGAGTGGCAAGCAATCTGTCTGACTGTTTTGTCTGACACATGATGACTTCCTAATATAGATGCCGTAAAACATTAGCTTTGTCAGCTAGTGTGGTTGCTGGTTGACTTTGAGTGTTGTGTTATTGTTCAGAAGGTTCCAGACTCCTGGGTTTGCTTCCCTGGTCGGGAGAACAGAGACAAATCTCACTGTTTAGTTGAGCTTCGGTACCCTGCTTCCAAGGTGGCCACCTCGCTAAACAATAAAACTATTTTGAGGCATATAGTTGAATGTTGTCAATATTATGAAATTGGAACTGAATTAGGGCTGGTTTCAATCCTTATCGCTGAAGCATCACGGAAGATCCGCATAAAAATGTGAAGGTAATTTATGACTGAGCCGACATATGCAGCGTTTAACATGAATGCAGTCTCCGCAACCACGTAAACGTTGCCATTATTCACTCTATACAGCTGATTTTCAGCAATACGGACTTAATAGAGCCCTTAGTTTGGCTCTGCAAAACGTGTATTGGCGTATTGATTGAGTTGTTTGCTGGGGTGGTAGACAATGTCCACAAACAATCACGGAAAAACCATGAATAATTCATCATAATGCTTCTTAGAAAATGGAGTTGTGTTTTTAAAGGCAGTGAATAAAAGAGTGATAAACAAAAGTAAAGTAGTGGTTGGCTCTGACAACTTGCAGTTACAGTGTCTGCCATCTCTTTATATATTCACATCTCTGCCTTCTGGGCGATATAGTGAATGATTCATCTCTTTCTAGCTGACACGGAAAAGATACAGGAGAGCGAGGGGTGATGAAAATACAGGTTTGATGCCAACCCAGGTCTTGGCTGAATGTCTTGGTGTCATCTCTGGTGCCAAGTTTGAGGATGCGGCCGTGGTGGTGACATTCAGTTTGATGCCAGTGCTGGCAAGTGTCTCATGGTTTGGATGGTGAGAGTGGCAGAGATAACTGGCAGAGTGGGCACAGGTGTCAGCATCTCAGGATCCTATGGGCACTGGGGAGTGTCTTGGCTGGCACTGCCACTGCCAATAATTACTGCAGAGAGCAGAATCAAAATAGGGATAGAGAAAGAGAGAGAGATGAGACTGTTATTCAGCCCTGAGTAAAATTGAAATGGTCTCACAAGGAGACATTAGAAAAGTATTGCATGATGTGATAATAAGGATTTTGATCATTGCATTTTTGGTCTAGATGGTGTTTTAACCATAGTTTTGGTCTGGATGGTGTTTTTACCATAGTTTTGGTCTGAATGGTGTTTTCACCATAGCTATTGTCTGGATGGTGTTTTCACCATAGCTGTTGTCTGGATTGTGTTTCCAGCATAATTTTGGTCTGGATGGTGTTTTAACCATAGTTTTGGTCTGGATGATGTTTTCACCATAGTACCATAGTTTTGGCCTGGCTGGTGTTTTTTTATCATAGTTTTGGTCTGGTTGGTGTTTTTTTTATCATAGTTTTGGTCTGGTTGGTGTTTTTTTATCATAGTTTTGGTCTGGATGGTGTTTATTTATCATAATTTTGGTCTGGATGGTGTTTTTTTTATCATAGTTTTGGTCTGGATGGTGTTTTTTTATCATAATTTTGGTCTGGATGGTGTTTTTTTCCATAGTTTTGGCCTGGCTGGTGTTTTCACCATAGTACCATAGTTTTGGTCTGGATGGTGTTTTTTTTATCATAATTTTGGTCTGGATGGTGTTTTTTTATCATAGTTTTGGTCTGGATGGTGTTTTTTTATCATAATTTTGGTCTGGATGGTGTTTTTTTCCATAGTTTTGGCCTGGCTGGTGTTTTCACCATAGTACCATAGTTTTGGCTGGTGTTTTTTTTATCATAGTTTTGGTCTGGATGGTGTTTTTACCATTGTTTGGTCTGGATGGTGTTTTCACCATAGCTGTTGTCTGGATGGTGTTTTCACCATAGTTTGGTCTGGATGTTTTTTTTTCCATAGTTTTGGTTTGGATGGTGTTTTAACCATAGTTTTGACCTGGATGGTGTTTATCATAGTTTGGTCTGGATGGTTTTTTACCATTGTTTGGTCTGGATGGTGTTTTTTTATCATAGTTTTGGTCTGGTTGGTGTTTTTTTATCATAGTTTTGGTCTGGATTGTGTTTTTTTATCATAGTTTTGGTCTGGATGGTGTTTTTTTATCCTAGTTTTGGTCTGGATGGTGTTTTTTTTATCATAATTTTGGTCTGGATGGTGTTTTTTTATCATAGTTTTGGTCTGGTTGGTGTTTTTTATCATAGTTTTGGTCTGGATGGTCTTTTTACCATAGTTTTTGGTCTGGATGGTGTTTTCACCATCGTTTTGGTCTTGGTGTTTTTACCATAGTTGTGGTCTGGATGGTGTTTTCACCATAGTTTTGGTCTGGATGGTGTTTTCACCATAGTTTTGGTCTAGATCGTGTTATTAGCATAGATTTGATCTAGATGGTGTTTTCACCATCTTTTTGGTATGGCTGGTGTTTTTCTAATCATAGTTTTGGCATGGATGGTGTTTTTACCATAGTTGTTGTCTGGATGGTGTTTTCACCATGTTTTTGGTCTGGATGGTGTTATTACCATAGATTTGGTCTAGATCGTGTTATTACCATAGATTTGATCTAGATGGTGTTTTCACCATCTTTTTGGTCTGGCTGGTGTTTTTTTAATCATTGCTTTGGCATGGATGGTGTTTTTACCATAGTATTTGTCTGGATGGTGTTTTTAACATTGTTTTGGACTGGATGGTGTTTTTACTGTAATTTTTTGGACTGGATGGTTTGAATACCATAGTTTTTTTTTTTTTTGTATTTTCTTACCATTGTTTTGGCCTGGATGGTGTTTTTACCGTAGTTTTGGTCTGGGTGGTGTTTTTACCATAGTTTTGGTCTGGGTGGTGTTTTTAACCGTAGTTTTGGTCTGAATGGTGTTTTTGCCGTAGTTTTGGTCTGAACGGTGTTTTTACCATAGTTTTGGTCTGGGTGGTGTTTTTACCGTAGTTTTGGTCTGGGTGGTGTTTTTACCGTAGTTTTGGTCTGGATGGTGTTTTTACCGTAGTTTTGGTCTGGATGGTGTTTTTACCGTAGTTTTGGTCTGGATGGTGTTTTTACCGTAGTTTTGGTCTGGGTGGTGTTTTTACCGTAGTTTTGGTCTGGATGGTGTTTTTACCGTAGTTTTGGTCTGGATGGTGTTGTTACCGTAGTTTTGGTCTGGATGGTGTTTTTACCGTAGTTTTGGTCTGGGTGGTGTTTTTACCGTAGTTTTGGTCTGGATGGTGTTTTTACCGTAGTTTTGGTCTGGATGGTGTATTTACCATAGTTTTGGTCTGGATGGTGTTTTTACCGTAGTTTTGGTCTGGATGGTGTTTTTACCGTAGTTTTGGTCTGGATGGTGTATTTACCAAAGTTTTGGTCTGGGTGGTGTTTTCACCATTTTTGAGGAGGACAGGCTTGTGGTAATGGCTGGAGCGGTGTGAGTGAAATGGTGTCAAACACATGCTTTCAATCGTTTCCATGTGTTTGATACCATTCCGTTTGCTCCGTTCCAGCCATTATTATGAGCTGTCCTCCCCTCAGCAGCCTCCACTAATGTGTGTGTGTCCAAGTGCCAGACATAAGCTAAACGATGCAAAAGTCCACCCCAATTAAGGTATAAACACCATCCAGACCAAAACTATGGGCCTCTTATACAACAACTATTATTAGCATTGGCTCAAGCTAATGTTGTTGAGGGCGGCAGCTAATGTTGTTGGGGGTGGCAGGTAGCCTAGCAGTTAGAGCGTTGGACTTGTAACCGAAAGGTTGCAAGATAAAATCCCGAGCTGACAAGGTAGAAATCTGTCGTTCTGCCCCGAACAAGGTAAATAACCCACTGTTCCTAGGCCGTCATTGAAAATAAGAATTTGTTTTTAACTGACTTGCCTAGTTAAATAAAGGTAAAATAAATAAAAAATCTTGAACTGCTGTGACACATCTGTAATGAACAGGTGCAGCTTGACTTTTTGAGGTTGACTGTTGAGTCACACTGAGGTTAGGCTGACTCTTAAGGGCATCGTTGCTGTGGTGAAGAGGAGCCTTTGTTTACTTTTGCCTCTTTTAGCTTATGTCTAGCACTTGGACACACATCAATGGAGGCTGCAGAGGGGAGGACAGCTCATAATGATGGCTGGAACTAAGCGAATGTAATGGCATCGTGTATTTGATACCATTCCACTCATAGCGCTCCAGCCATTACCACAAGTCCATCCTCCCCAATTAAGGCGCCACCAACCTCCTTTGACACACACACACAAAGGATCAAAGAGCACGCAAAATCAGGAGGCAAATAGCCTATCTGAAATGCGAAAGCACACACACACACACAATGTACACACAGCAAAATGACAGAGCATGGATGTGTCTGTTGGTAGGCAAAATTATTTACGAGGAACACCTGGGCACAGCAGGGAGAGTACAGTACAATGGGTCACGACAGCTACCATAATACACCAAAAATATGTACCAGACAGAGCTACCATATTACACCTAAAATATGTACCAGTTAGTTATAATTAATCTTCTACTAAAAATAATATCTGAACATCAATGTTAGCCATTAGTGTCATTAGTGCCCACTCAAAATGCATAGAGTAATCATGGGAGAAAGATTTGGGTCTGAGATGAAGGTCTGAGATTTGGGCCTGAGAAGAGGCATGTATGTGGGTGAGCTGTGGTTCTTTCTAAGAAAAAGGGAATAAGAATGGAGGAATTTCACATCTGAGCCAACTGTAAGCCCTAGAGTGAGTTGGCCGTGTTCAATACTGTCCAATATCATAGATCTGTAATTAACTAAGGCAATTCTGACTCATAGATGTAGAGTATAATCACAAAGCAGAGCCACTCTAGCCTGAGCGTTTCCGATCTCTTGCCAATTCTTTGTGTGGCATGACATTTCCATAAGGAGTTGGCAAAAGCACAGAAACAGACTAGCAGCCAGGCTAGGGTCAGTCCTGATCGCTCATACCATCCATTATAAACCTCTGAAGCCCAGCTGCTGAAGTGTCACAAAGTGAACCTGATGTCACTCGCTCCCCATACAGACAGGTAATGGATAAACCGCAAAAACATCCCTGCTTCCTGTTTTGGTTGGCTGCCACAGTTACGTTGATAGATTATCCTAAGACCAATATGATAACAATAAGTGATGCAACACTGACAGATGGAGTATATTACTAATGTCTGAATTTGTTCTCCAATGGCAATTACAGATTATCATCAGTCACAGCGTTAATCTGTTTCAACACCATTTAAGACTACTGGAAGCCTATTGACTTAACTAAAGTGGAAGAATGGCGGTCTGAACATTAACATTTTAGAACTACTGATTTCATGAGTAGACTTTGCAGAAGCTGCTGAAGAGAGTTCACTTAGTACTCTGCCTGGAGTGTACATCTGTGAGCTAACATCCCATTCACACATTTGGGATTTTGGAATGTCCCTATTTGGGCTTAGCTCTGAAGTGTCTTCCGTCCCACTCTCTTAATTTAAGGCGTTTTAATAATACAGTGTGATGGATTCAGATCAGGCAGCGGCCTTAGGAACATGGTGAACAAGGACCTCACTGGGATTATATACTCAGCTGTGTTTATGGATGGATAATTGCGTGTGCGTGTGTGTGTGTGTGTGTGTGTGTATGTACATCTCTGTCTCTGTATGTGGACCTGCCTGCGCATCATAATTTCTCTGTTTATTCATTATCTCTAGGATCCCCAGGGAAAAGGCCTCCAGCACAGTTCTCATTGAGAAACATGTAATCATGGCCAAACCTCTGTCACAGTTCTTTATGGGATAATTCTATCTCAGTTTTCCCCGGCAACAGTCAAAACAGCCCCACACAGCTTCTTTCACACAGAAACCCTCAAACAAGAAGAAGAAGAAATCCCTGTGAATTTCCCTGACCATAATCCATTGTCCATCTACTTGTCCATCTGAGAGGGAGAGAAGAGCCAGAATAATGTGGGATAGAGAGGGCTAGAGAGCAGTTGCTTCGCGAGCTATCTTTAACTGAAAATTCATGATCTAAGTGATTGATAGTTGGTATTCAGCAGTTATAAAAGTATACCTTATTTACTTTGAAGAACTACTAAAATAGTGATTTTGTCAGACTGCATAGGCAGCAGCTCTCTAGACTTGTAATGAAATAATAAAGTCATCAAATAAAACAAATGTAATATACACAACTGAAATATTTTATTAAAGTGAATGTGAATAAATTATGGTTAATAAGTGATAAGCAGGGACTTTTATCATGGGACTTTTATTAATTGTTTTGTGACAGCATTCAACCCACATAATGCATAGTGCATTTAATAAAATAAATACAAATAATAAAAAACATTGAATATTTTTTTAATAATCGAACCGAAACCAAATCGGCCTCAAAAAGCCCTAATTGCTCAGCACTACCTCCTTCCCTCCTCCCCTGCCCCATCCTCTCCTCTCCTGCCCCTGACCCATCCTCTCCTCCCCTCCCACATCCAGCCATATCCTTCCCTCCTCCTTTCCCATACCGTCCAGTGTTCCACTGATCCTGAATCATTCAGAATGTTATTTTTTACCATTTCATTTTACTCTCCCCTCTGGCTGGATCACACAGTGCTCCCACATCTGGCGTAGCAGTGAAGACGTGTTTGTTTTGTCCTCTCGTGTACTTTTGTATTTTTCTTATTTTTTGAATATATATATATATTTCAATTTATTTTCAATCTCTTTTCGATTTTTTCATTCGATTACACCTTCCGGTAACCTGCCTCACCCAATGTGATACGGAATCACTATTATTTTCAATTTTAGAACACATTCAAGAATCTCCAGAAGATAACCAGCTAATTAGCTACAAGCTATTTAGTCATTGTTAGACACTGCTAGCGGCTTTTACCTTCTGCACAGATACCAGCCCTGTTTTTAGCCTGGATAATACTCACCAGTCTACCAATATCGGACTGTCTCTCCACAACAACGCCAGATTCCTGCCGTAATCCCTGGACCACTACTTCTGATCCTCACAGCTAGCTCGCTCACAGCTAGCTCGCTCACAGCTAGCTCGCTCACAGCTAGCTCGCTCACAGCTAGCTCGCTCACAGCTAGCTCGCTCACAGCTAGCTTTCACTCACCGTGGCACCCAGTACCGAAGCTATCCCTGAGGCCCACCTCCCGGCCTACACAGCTGTTCACCCGAACCCCACTCATACACGGCTAGAGCCCAAAACTCCACCAGAACCTTGCTGTAAACTCTGGACCTTGGCACCGGATCACCTCTGCAACCGATTTTCCGTCAAGATAGAACTGCCAAAGGGGGAGGAGTTGCAGTCTACTGCAGAGATAGTCTGCAAAGTAATATCACACTTTCCAGGTCCATACCCAAACAGTTCGAACATCTAATTTTAAAAAGGAATCTCTCCAGAAATAAGTCTCTCACTGTTGCCGCCTGCTACCGACCACCCTCAGCTCCCAGCTGTGCCCTGGACACCATTTGTGAATTGATCACCCCCCATCTAGCTTCAGAGTTTGTTCTGTTAGGTGACCTAAACTGGTATATGCTTAACACCCCGGCAGTCCTACAATCTAAGCTAGAAGCCCTCAATCTCACACAAATCATCAAGGAACCCACCAGGTACAACCCTAAATCTGTAAACAAGGGCACCCTCAGACGTTATCCTGACCAACTGGCCCTCCAAATACACCTCTGCTGTCTTCAATCAGGATCTCAGCGATCACTGCCTCATTGCCTGTATCCGCTACGGGTCCACAGTCAAATGCCAACCCCTAATCACTGTCAAACGCTCCCTAAAAAACTTCTGCGTGCAGGCCTTTCTAATCGACCTGGCCCGGGTATCCTGGAAGGATATTGACCCCATCCCGTCAGTTGAGGATGCCTGGTCGTTCTTTAAAAGTAACTTCCTCACCATCTTAGATAAGCATGCTCTGTTAAAAAAATGCAGAACTAAGAATAGATATAGCCCCTGGTTCACTCCAGACCTGACTGCCCTCGACCAGCACAAAAACATTCTGTGGCGGACTGCAATAGCATCGAATAGTCCCCACGATATGCAACTGTTCAGGGAAGTCAGGAACCAATACACGCAGCAAAGGCCAGCTTTTTCAAGCAGAACTCAAAAAAGTTCTGGGACACTAAAGTCCATGGAGAACAAGAGCACCTCCTCCCAGCTGCCCACTGCACTGAGGCTAGGTAACACGGTCACCACCAATAAATCCATGATAATCGAAAACTTCAACAAGCATTTCTCAACGGCTGGCCATGCCTTCCGCCTGGCTACTCCAACCTCGGCCAACAGTTCCACCACCCCCCGCAGCTACTCGCCCAAGCCTCCCCAGCTTCTCCTTTACCCAAATCCAGATAGCAGATGTTCTGAAAGAGCTGCAAAACCTGGACCCGTACAAATCAGCTGGGCTTGACAATCTGGACCCTCTATTTCTGAAACTATCCGCCGCCATTGTCGCAAACCCTATTACCAGCCTGTTCAACCTCTCTTTCATATCGTCTGAGATCCCCAAGGACTGGAAAGCTGCCGCAGTCATCCCCCTCTTCAAAGGGGGAGACACCGTGGACCCAAACTGTTACAGACGTACTGTATATCCATCCTGCCCTGCCTATCTAAGGTCTTCGAAAGCCAAGTCAACAAACAGATCCCTGACCATCTCGAATCCCACCGTACCTTCTCCGCTGTGCAATCTTGTTTCCGAGCCGGTCACGGGTGCACCTCAGCCACGCTCAAGGTACTAAACGATATCATAACCGCCATCGATAAAAGACAGTACTGTGCAGCAGTCTTCATCGACCTGGCCAAGGCTTTCGACTCTGTCAATCACCATATTCTTATTGGCAGCCTCGGTTTTTCTAATGACTGCCTTGCCTGGTTCACCAACTACTTTGCAGACAGAGTTCAGTGTGTCAAATCAGAGGGTATGTAGTCCGGTCCTCTGGCAGTTTCTATGGGGGTGCCACAGGGTTCAATTCTCGGGCCGACTCTTTTCTCTGTATATATCAATGATGTTGCTCTTGCTGCGGGCGATTCCCTGATCCACCTTTACGCAGACGACACCATTCTGTATACTTCTGGCCCTTCCTTGGGCACTGTGCGATCTAACCTCCAAACGAGCTTCAATGCCATACAACACTCCTTCCGTGGCCTCCAACTGCTCTTAAACGCTAGTAAAACCAAATGCTTGCTTTTCAAACGCCCGACTAGCATCACCACCCTGGATGGTTCCGACCTAGAATATGTGGACATCTATAAGTACCTAGGTGTCTGGCTAAACTGTAAACTCTCCTTCCAGACTCATATCAAACATCTCCAATCCAAAATAAAATCTAAATCGGCTTTCTATTTCGCAACAAAGCCTCCTTCACTCACGCCGCCAAACTTACCCTAGTAAAACTGACTATCCTACCGATCCTCGACTTCGGCGATGTCATCTACAAAATGGCTTCCAATACTCTACTCAGCAAACTGGATGCAGTTTATCACAGTGCCATCCGCTTTGTTACTAAAGCACCTTATACCAACCACCACTGCGACCTGTATGCTCTAGTCGGCTGGCCCTCGCTACATATTTGTCGCCAGACCCACTGGCTCCAGGTCATCTACAAGTCCATGCTAGGCAAAGCTCCGCCTTATCTCAGTTCACTGGTCACGATGGCAACACCCACCCATAGCACGCGCTCCAGCAGGTGTATCTCACTGATCATCCCAAAAGCCAACACCTCATTTGGCCGCCTTTCCTTCCAGTTCTCTGCTGCCTGTGACTGGAACGAATTGCAAAAATCGTTGAAGTTGGACACTTTTATCTCCCTCACCAACTTTAAGCATCTGCTATCTGAGCAGCTAACCGATCGCTGCAGCTGTACATAGTCCATCGGTAAATAGCCCACCCAATTTACCTACCTCATCCCCATACTGTTTTTATTTATTTGCTTTTCTGCTCTTTTGCACACCAGTATCTCTACCTGCACATGACCATCTGATCATTTATCACTCCAGTGTTAATCTGCTAAATTGTAATTATTCGCCTGGCTCCTCATGCCTTTTTGCACACAATGTATATAGACTCCTTTTTTCTTTTTTTCTACTGTGTTATTGACTTGTTTATTGTTTACTCCATGTGTAACTCTGTGTTGCTGTCTGTTCACACTGCTATGCTTTATCTTGGCCAGGTTGCAGTTGTAAATGAGAACTTCAAATCAAATCAAATTTTATTTGTCACATACACATGGTTAGCAGATGTTAATGCGAGTGTAGCGAAATGCTTGTGCTTCTAGTTCCGACAATGCAGTAATAACCAACAAGTAATCTAACTAACAATTCCAAAACTACTTTCTTGTACACAGTGTAAGGGGATAAAGAATATGTACATAAGGATATATGAATGAGTGATGGTACAGAGCAGCATAGGCAAGATACAGTAGATGGTATCGAGTACAGTATATACATATGAGATGAGTATGTAAACAAAGTGGCATAGTTAAAGTGGCTAGTGATACATGTATTACATAAGGATACAGTTGATGATATAGAGTACAGTATATACGTATGCATATGAGATGAATAATGTAGGGTAAGTAACATTATATAAGGTAGCATTGTTTAAAGTGGCTAGTGATATATTTACATCATTTCCCATCAATTCCCATTATTAAAGTGGCTGGAGTTGAGTCAGTGTCAGTGTGTTGGCAGCAGCCACTCAATGTTAGTGGTGGCTGTTTAACAGTCTGATGGCCTTGAGATAGAAGCTGTTTTTCAGTCTCTCGGTCCCAGCTTTGATGCACCTGTACTGACCTCGCCTTCTGGATGATAGCGGGGTGAACAGGCAGTGGCTCGGGTGGTTGATGTCTTTGATGATCTTTATGGCCTTCCTGTGACATCGGGTGGTGTAGGTGTCCTGGAGGGCAGGTAGTTTGCCCCCGGTGATGCGTTGTGCAGACCTCACTACCCTCTGGAGAGCCTTACGGTTGAGGGCGGAGCAGTTGCCGTACCAGGCTGTGATACACTTGTTCTCAACTAGCCTACCTGGTTAAATAAAGGTGAAATAAAAAATAAATAAAAGGTGCAACCAGATTGCTGTGTGTGCATTCGTGGATGTCTGTTTCTGCATATGCATGTTTAATGCCCAAAGGCTAATCATGTTACCCATTCATGAATCTTCAATGTCCGTGTTGTGTTGAACAGCACAGGGCTTCCCCATGCCTTTTACTGTCCTACTCTTACTCCTACTTTTACACTTACCTCTACTACGGTTACTACCGCTGCTACTACTACTACTACTACTACTACTACTACTACTACTGGTACTAATACTGCTACTACTACCACCACCACCACTATTATTGCTACTACTACTACTACTACTACTGCTGCTGTTACTGCTACTAATACTGCTGTTACTACTACTACTACTGCTGTTATTAATACTGCTACCACTACTATTATTGCTACTGCTACTACTCCTATTACTACTGATGTTACTGCTACTACTACTACTAATACTGTTACTACTACGACTACTACTACTGTTACTCCTACTACTACTACTACTGTTACTGCTGTTACTACTACTACTACTGCTGTTACTGCTGTTACTACTACTACTACTACTGCTGTTACTACTACTACTACTGTTACTACTATGTGATACCTCTGCTACTACTTACTACTACAGCTGCTGCTACTGTAACCAGTCCTGTACCGGTATCTTTCTGCGTGGTGTTCTGGTAAGGTGTAGGTGGAAGATATGGCTCTGGACACAATTCTGCCGGTTGTCTTTATTTTAATGACTGCATGGAATGGATACAAATACAAGGCAAACGTTAATGCTGCCGTCTGGACTCCATACAAGTATATTTGCCTCTCCTCATCACGCTCGGAGCAAACTGGGGAGTAAAAGCATGGCTCCCGTTGATGACATCACAGTATTAACACGATTTAGAAAATACAATAAAATAATTCACTCTTGAAAGTAATGTAATACATCTTTAAATAACCTTAAAATAATCCATTAAAATAAATTTGAGGGATTTTCGGTGAAATGCTACAATTTGTTTACACCTCTTACACTGCTGCTACTACTTTCTACTACCACTACTGCTAATTCTACTGCTACTACTACTGCTAATGCTGCTTACAACTACTACTTACTACTACTACTACTGCTGTTACTACTACTGCTGCTACTACTACTACTGCTGCTGCTACTACTACTTCTACTGCTGCTACTACTACTACTGGTACTGCTGCTGCTACTATTACTTATTTTGCTGCTACTAGTTAGTACTACTACTGCTACTATTACTAATGCTGCGACCACAACTACTGGTACTGCTGCTGCTACAATTACTGCTATTGCTGCTACTAGTTACTACTACTATTGTTGCTACTACTACTACTCCTACTACTACTACTACTAGTGCAACTACTTACTACTATTGCTGCTACTACCACTACTGCTTCTACCACTACTACTGCTGCTACTAGTTTCTACTACGACTAGTTTCTACTACTGCTGCTATTACTACTACTACTAGTTTCTACTGCTAATGCTGCTACTAGTTACTACTGCTAATGCTGCTACTAGTACTACTACTACTACTACTGGTACTATTATTGCTACTGCTACTACTACTAGTTGCTACCGCTACTACTACTGCTGCTATTACTGCTACATCTACAACTGCTGCTGCTACTACTGCTGCTACTACAGCTGCTGTTACGACTGCTGCTGCTAATACTGCTGCTGCTAGTTCCTACTACTACAACTACTATTACTGCTGCTGTTACTAATCCGTCTATTGCTGCTACTAGTTATTACTACTGCTACTACTACAACTACTGCTACCATTGCTAATACAGCTACTACTACTGCTACTCCTAATGTTTTTAATACTGCTACTTTTTACTGGTACTACTGCTGCTGCTATTATTGCTACTGCTGCTACTGCCACTACTAGTGCTGCTGCTGCTAGTTATTGCTGCTAGTAGTAGTAGTAGTAGTAGTAGTACTACTACTACTACTACTATTACTGCTACTAGTTACTACTGCTACTACCATTGATGCTAATATAGCTACTACTACTGCTACTCCTATTGTTGCTAATACTGCTACTACTTACCGGTGCTACTGCTGCTACTATTATTGCTACTGCTGCTACTGCCACTGCTACTACTGCTACTAATACTACAACTGCTACTGCTACTACTAATGCTGCTGCTGCTACTCCTACTACTGCTGCTACTACTACTGGTACTGCTGCTGCTACTATTACTGCTATTGTTGCTACTACTACTAGTTACTACCGTCTACTACTACTACTACAACTACTACTGCTACTACTACTGCTACCACCACCACCACTATTATTGCTACTACTACTACTACTACTACTGCTGCTGTTACTGCTACTAATACTGCTGTTACTACTACTACTACTGCTGTTATTAATACTGCTACCACTACTATTATTGCTACTGCTACTACTCCTATTACTACTGATGTTACTGCTACTACTACTACTAATACTGTTACTACTACGACTACTACTACTGTTACTCCTACTACTACTACTACTGTTACTGCTGTTACTACTACTACTACTGCTGTTACTGCTGTTACTACTACTACTACTACTGCTGTTACTACTACTACTACTGTTACTACTATGTGATACCTCTGCTACTACTTACTACTACAGCTGCTGCTACTGTAACCAGTCCTGTACCGGTATCTTTCTGCGTGGTGTTCTGGTAAGGTGTAGGTGGAAGATATGGCTCTGGACACAATTCTGCCGGTTGTCTTTATTTTAATGACTGCATGGAATGGATACAAATACAAGGCAAACGTTAATGCTGCCGTCTGGACTCCATACAAGTATATTTGCCTCTCCTCATCACGCTCGGAGCAAACTGGGGAGTAAAAGCATGGCTCCCGTTGATGACATCACAGTATTAACACGATTTAGAAAATACAATAAAATAATTCACTCTTGAAAGTAATGTAATACATCTTTAAATAACCTTAAAATAATCCATTAAAATAAATTTGAGGGATTTTCGGTGAAATGCTACAATTTGTTTACACCTCTTACACTGCTGCTACTACTTTCTACTACCACTACTGCTAATTCTACTGCTACTACTACTGCTAATGCTGCTTACAACTATTACTTACTACTACTACTACTGCTGTTACTACTACTGCTGCTACTACTACTACTGCTGCTGCTACTACTACTTCTACTGCTGCTACTACTACTACTGGTACTGCTGCTGCTACTATTACTTATTTTGCTGCTACTAGTTAGTACTACTACTGCTACTATTACTAATGCTGCGACCACAACTACTGGTACTGCTGCTGCTACAATTACTGCTATTGCTGCTACTAGTTACTACTACTATTGTTGCTACTACTACTACTCCTACTACTACTACTACTAGTGCAACTACTTACTACTATTGCTGCTACTACCACTACTGCTTCTACCACTACTACTGCTGCTACTAGTTTCTACTACGACTAGTTTCTACTACTGCTGCTATTACTACTACTACTAGTTTCTACTGCTAATGCTGCTACTAGTTACTACTGCTAATGCTGCTACTAGTACTACTACTACTACTACTGGTACTATTATTGCTACTGCTACTACTACTAGTTGCTACCGCTACTACTACTGCTGCTATTACTGCTACATCTACAACTGCTGCTGCTACTACTGCTGCTACTACAGCTGCTGTTACGACTGCTGCTGCTAATACTGCTGCTGCTAGTTCCTACTACTACAACTACTATTACTGCTGCTGTTACTAATCCGTCTATTGCTGCTACTAGTTATTACTACTGCTACTACTACAACTACTGCTACCATTGCTAATACAGCTACTACTACTGCTACTCCTAATGTTTTTAATACTGCTACTTTTTACTGGTACTACTGCTGCTGCTATTATTGCTACTGCTGCTACTGCCACTACTAGTGCTGCTGCTGCTAGTTATTGCTGCTAGTAGTAGTAGTAGTAGTAGTAGTAGTACTACTACTACTACTACTATTACTGCTACTAGTTACTACTGCTACTACCATTGATGCTAATATAGCTACTACTACTGCTACTCCTATTGTTGCTAATACTGCTACTACTTACCGGTGCTACTGCTGCTACTATTATTGCTACTGCTGCTACTGCCACTGCTACTACTGCTACTAATACTACAACTGCTACTGCTACTACTAATGCTGCTGCTGCTACTCCTACTACTGCTGCTACTACTACTGGTACTGCTGCTGCTACTATTACTGCTATTGTTGCTACTACTACTAGTTACTACCGTCTACTACTACTACTACAACTACTACTGCTACTACTACTGCTGCTGCTACTCCTACTACTACTACTGGTACTGCTGCTGCTACTATTACTGCTATTGTTGCTACTAGTTACTACTACTACTAGTTACTACCGTCTACTACTACTGCTAATGCTGCTACTACTACTACTGCTACTGATGGTACTAATACTGCAACTGCTGCTACTAATACTGGTGCTACTTATCCTGGTTATATTGCTACTACTACTACAACAACTACTGTTGCTAATGCTGCCACTACTTACTACTGCTGCTTCTGTTATTGCTACTACAACAACTAGTTACTACTACTATTGCTGCTACTAGTTACTACTACTACTGCTATTGCTGCTGCTACTACTGCTGCTACTAGTTACTACTATTGCAACTACTAGTTGCTACTACAACTATTATTGCTACTGCTGATACTACTACTACTGGTACTACTGGTACTGCTGCTGCTACTATTACTGCTACTACTACTACCACTACTGCTTCTACTGGTACTGCTGCTGCTACTATTACTGCTATTGCTATTACTGCTAATGCTGCTACTACTACTACTAATGTTGCTACTAATACTATTAGTACAACTAATCCTGCTATTGCTGCTACTAGTTACTACTATTACTGCTGCAACTACTACAGCTGCTGCTACTACTACTACTACTTCTATTGTTGCTAATACTACTACTACGGGTACTGCTACTACTACTACTACTACTACTACTACTACTACTACTACTACTATTACTTATACTGCTGCTACTACTTACTACTACAGCTGCTGCTACTGCAATTACTACAACAGCTGCTGTTACTACTACTACTCCCATTGTTGCTAATACTGCTACTACTACTGCTGCTACTACTACTGCTAGTGCTACTGCTACTATTACTGATACTGCTGCTACTACTTACTACTAAGGCTGTTGCTACTGGTGCTACTCTTATTGTTGCTAATTATGTTACTACTACTGGTGCTATTGCTGGATCAGCTTCTACTATTGCTGCTACTACTACTACTACTACTGCTACTACTACTACTGCTACTACTAATGCTACTACTACTACTACTATTGTTACTAGTAGTTACCTCATACTGCTATTGGTGATACTGCTGCTACTACTACTACTGCTATTGTTGGTACTGCTATTGCTAATGCTACTGCTACTACTCATGCTAGTCCTATTGTTGCAACTGTTGCTACTACTACTGCTGCTGGTACTTCTACTGCTGCTACTATTGCTACTTCTGCTATTGCTGCTACTACTATTGTTGCTACTGCTACTGATATTGCTACTGCTGCTACTGCTTCTACTGCTGCTATTTGGGCGACTGCTGCTGCTGCTGCTACTCCTAATGCTATTGTTGCTGCTACTGCTATTCCTATTGATATTGTTGTTACTTCTGCTACTATTTCTACTGCTAGTTGCTACTGCCACTATTGCTACTGCTATTGCTGCCGCTATTGCTACTGCTGCTACTGTTATCATACTGCTATTGTTGCTATGACTGCTACTGCTATTTTTGATACTGCTGCTTCTCCTACTGCCATTGTTGCTACTACTGCTATTTTTGCTACCTCTGCTACTGCTACTCTTATTGCTACTGCTGCTACTGCTGCTGTTGTTGCTAATTCTGCTAGTGCTACTCCTTCTGCTATTGTTTCTACCTCTGCTACTGCTGCTACTACTGCTGCTACTACTGCTGCTGCTAATACCGCTACTGTTACTGCTACTACTGCCCTTACTACTCCTTCT
Organism: Oncorhynchus clarkii lewisi; assembly: GCF_045791955.1. Classification (NCBI taxonomy): domain Eukaryota; kingdom Metazoa; phylum Chordata; class Actinopteri; order Salmoniformes; family Salmonidae; genus Oncorhynchus; species Oncorhynchus clarkii. The sequence goes on from NC_092151.1 coordinate 15,790,921, forward strand.
GCTACTGAATATAATGATCTGTTATAGCTTCAGTCCACTCAATATTCTCTCAGGCTTCAGTTAGTAGAAAAACACCACAACTACAGGCCATGCTGCTGCCACAGATGTGTCCACAGTTTCAATATGGTCAACTTAATGAAGGAGCTTATGTTTGTACAGCTTGAGCTGTGAAGGAGTTGGGCTGGCTATGGGTTCTTGTCGTGACGGGATGTTATGTTTTTTGTTGTTATAAAGTACTAGTCAAAAGTTTGGACACACCTACACAGTCAATGGTTTTTCTTTATTTTGACTATTTTCTACATTGTAGAATAAGTGAAGACATCAAAACTGTGAAATAACACATATGGAATCATGTAGTAACCAAAAAAAGTGTTAAAGAAATCAAAACATTTTATATTTGAGATTCTTCAAAGCAGCCACCCTTTGCCTTGATGACAGCTTCACACACTGTTGGCATTCTATCAACCAGCTTCATGAGGAATGCTTTTCCATCAGTCTTGAAGGAGTTCCCACATACAGTGCCTTGCAAAACTATTCATCCTTCTTGGCGTTTTTCCTATTATGTTGCATTCCAGCCTGTAATTTAGTGAAATAAAAAAAATAACTTGTTTCAAAAAATTCGAAAAGATGGAAAACGGAAAAGTGGTGCGTGCATATGTACTCACCCCCCTTTGCTATGATGCCCCTAAATAATATCTGGTGCAACCAATTACCTTCAGAAGTCACATAATTAGTTAAAGTCGACCTGTGTGCAATCTAAGTGTCACATGATCTCAGTATATATACACTGCTCAAAAAAATAAAGGGATCACTTAAACAACACAATGTAACTCCAAGTCAATCACACTTCTGTGAAACTGTCGTTCCACTTCATGATTGTGTCCCACTTGTTGTTGATTCTTCACAAAAAAATACAGTTTTATATCTTTATGTCTGAAGCCTGAAATGTGGCAAAAGGTCGCAAAGTTCAAGTGATCCGAATACTTTCGCAAGGCACTGTATATATATATATATATATATATTATATATACACACACACACACACACACACACACACACACACACACACACACACACACACACCTGTCCTGAAAGGCCCCAGAGTCTGCAACACCACTAAGCAAGGGGCACCACCATGCAAGAGGCACTATGAAGACCAAGGAGCTCTCCAAACAGGTCAGGGACAAAGTTGTGGAGAAGTACAGATCAGGGTTGGGTTATAGAAATATAGAAATATAGAAATATAGAAATATATATGAAACTTTGAACATCCCACATGGCACCATTAAAGTCAATTATTAAAAAATTGAAAGAATAGGGCACCACAACAAACCTGCCAAGAGAGGGACGCCCATCAAAACTCATGAACCAGGCAAGAAGGGCATTAATCAGAGAGGCAACAAAGACACCAAAGATAACCACGAAGGAGCTGCAAAGCTCCACAACGGAGATTGGAGGATCTGTTCATAGGACCCCTTTAAGCCGTACACTCCACAGAGCTGGGCAGTACCGAAGAGTGGCCAGAAAATAGCCATTGCTTCAAGAACAAAATGTGCAAACACGTTTGGTGTTCGCCAAAGGGCATGTGGAAGACTCCTCAAATATATGGAAGATGGTACTCTGATCAGATGAGACTAAAATTTAGCTTTTTGGCCATCAAGGAAAACGCTGTCTGGCGCAAATCCAACAACTCTCATCACCCCAAGAACAGCTTCCCCACAGTGAAGCATGGGGGTGGCAGCATCATGATGTGGGGATGTTTTACATCGGCAGGGACAGGGAAACTGATCAAAATTGAAGGAATGATGGATGGTGCTAAATACAGGGAAATTCTTGAGGGAAACCTGTTTCAGTCTTCCAGAGATTTGAGACTGGGACGGAGGTTCACCTTCCAGCAGGACAGGGACCCTAATTATACTGCTAAAGCAACACTTGAGTTATTTAAGGGGAAACATTTAACTGTCTTGGAATATCCTCATCAAAGCCCAAACCTCAATCCAATTGAGAATCTGTGGTATGACTTAAAGATTGCTGTACACCAGCAGCAGTTTTTTTCATCTTATTACTGGTTTGTTTCACAATAAATTGTAGGCATGTTGTGTAAATCAAATGATACTAACCCCCCAATAAATATATTTTAATTCCAGGTTGTAAGGCAACAAAATAGGAAAAATGCCAAGTGGGTGAATACTTTCGCAAGCCACTCTATGCTGAGCATTTGTTGGCTGCTATTCCTTCACTCAGTGGTCCAACGCATCCCAAACCATCTCAATTGGGTTGAGGTCAGGGGATTGTGGAGGCCAGGCCATCTGATGCAGCACTGCATCACTCAAATAGCTCTTACAAAGCCTGGAGGTGTGTTTTGGGTCATTGTCCTGTTGAAAAACAAATGATAGTCCCACTAAATGCAAACCAGATGGGATGGTGTATCGCTGCAGAATGCTGTGTTAGCCATGCTGGTTAAGTGTGCCTTGAATTCTAAATAAATCACAGACAGCGTCACCAGCAAGGCACCCCCAGACCAGCACACCTCCTCCTCCATGCTTCACGGTAGGAACAACACATGCAGAGATCATCCGTTTTCCTACTAGGTGTCTCACAAAGACGCAGCAGTTGGAACCAAAAATCTCAAATTTGGATTCATCAGACCAAAGGACAGATTTCCACCGGTCTAATGTCCATTGCTCGTGTTTCTTGGCCCAAGCAAGTCTCTTCTTCTTATTGGTGTCCTTTAGTAGTGGTTTCTTTGCAGCAATTCGACCATGAAGGTCTGATTCATTTAGTCTCCTCTGAACAATTGATGTTGAGATGTGTCTGTTACTTGAACTCTGTGAAGCATTTATTTGGTCTGCAATAGCAGTTAAATATAAATGAACTTATCCTCTACAGCAGAGGTAACTCTGGGCATTACTTTCCTGTGGCGGTCCTCATGAGAGCCAGTTTCATCATAGCGCTTGATGGTTCCGGATTGACTGACCTTTTATTCTTAAAGTAATGATAGATTGTCGTTTCTATTTGCTTATTTGAGCTGTTCTTGCCATAATATGGACTTGGTCTTTTACCAAATAGGGCTATCTTCTGTATACCACCCCTACTTTGTCACGACACAACTGATTGGCTCAAACGCATTAAAGAAATTCCACAAATTAACTTTTAACAAGGCATACCTGTTAATTTAAATGCATTCCAGGTGAATACCTCATGAATCTGGTTGAGAGAATGCCAAGAGTGTGCAAAGCTGTCATCAAGGCAAAGGGTCGATATATGAAGAATCTCAACTATAAAATATATTTTGATTTGTTTAACACTTTTTTTCCTAACTACATGATTCATAGTTTTGATGTCTTCACTATTCAGAGACATAGGTCTCCATAGCCACCGTCTCTTCCTGTGACAGGGGATACACGTGACTCCTGGGAAGGGCGGCATCTACCAGGAGATTTCATTAGAGCACACTCTGACAAAATGTTTTGCAAATGAAAACAAACTAATTTCTCATTGGACGAGTCAAGATATAGTCCCTCACTGTTTTAGTTCATGAACATGGCCCTTGTATCATGTATCTCATGTATCTCAAAACAGTTCTCCACCATTTTGAATGCATTAGACTGTCAATACCTCATAAGACCACAATAAAGTATATTGATCAACGATTCAAAAACTAAGCCCTTTAAACTCAATCTAAGCCTAGCACCTGGAATCCTCTAATCCACCCAATAACAGGAGTATTAAGGTAATGTTTATATGGCAAACAAATCTATTTCACCTTCATTGGGATCAGAAGCTAAACAAACACTTGTGTGCACAAACACAATGAACCTTTGTCATTTCACCCTCCTTCTTTTTATCTCCCCCACTCATCCTCTCTAAATCTTTCATTTTTTTCTCTCCTCTTGACCACTCTCCTTCCTCCCTCTCTTTTCTCCTCCCTCTCTTCCACCTCGTGCCGAATGTAAACAAGCTGTTAGGACATTACATGAGAAATTACTATTATATTATTATACTATTATAGTATTATAGTATTATGGCATTATATTATTATACTATGATATTATTATACTATTACGATATCAAATCAAACTTTATTTGTCACATACGCCGAATACAACAAGTGTAGAACTTACCGTGAAATGCTTACTTACAAGCCCTTAACCAACAGCGCAGTTCAAGAAGAGTTAAGAAAATATTTACCAAATAAACTAAAGTAAAAAATAATAAGTAACACAATAACGAGGCTATATACAGAGGGTACCGGTACCGAGTTAGTGTGTGGGGGTACAGGTTAGTTGAGCTAATTTGTACATGTAGGTAGGGGTAAAGTGACTATGCATAGATAATAAACCGTGAGTAGCAGCAGTGTTAAAACAAATGGAGGGGGGTGTCGATGTAAATAGTCTGGTGGCCATTTGATTAATTGTTCAGCAGTCTAATGGCTTGGGGGTAGAATCTGTTAAGGATTCTTGACTTGGCGCTCCAGCACCGCTTGCCATGCGGAAGCAGAGAAAACAGTCTATGACTTGAACTGGAGTCTCTGACAATTTTATGGGCTTTCCTCCACCTATGATATAGGTCCTGAAAGGCAGGAAGCTTGGCCCCAGTGATTTACTGGGTTATACGCACTACCCTCTGTAGTGCCTTACGGTCAGATGATGAGCAGTTGCCATACCAGGCAGTGATGCAACCGGTCAGGATGCTCTCAATGGTGCAGCTGTAGAAATTTGAGGATCTGGGGAACCATGCCAAATCATTTCAGTCTCCTTAGGGGGAAAAGGTTTTGTCGTGCCCTCTTCACGACTGTCTTGGTGTGTTTGGACCATGATATTTCGTTGGTGAAGGAACTTGAAACTCTCAACCCGCTCCACTACGGCCCCGTCAATATTAATGGGAGCCTGTTCGGCCCTGCTTTTCCTGTAGTCCACGATCAGCTCCTTTGTTTTTCTCAAATTAAGGGAGAGGTTGTTGTCCAGGCACCCCACTGCCAGTTCTCTGACCTCCACCCCATAGGCGGTCTCATCGTTGTCAGTGATCAGGCCTACCACTGTTGTGTCGTCAGCAAACTTAATGGTGTTGGAGTCGTGGTTGGCCACGCAGTCGCGGGTGAACAGGGAGTACAGGAGGGAACTAAGTACACACCCCTGTGTTGAGGATCAGCGTTGCAGACGTGTTGTTGCCTACCCATACCACCTGGGTTCGGCCCGTCGGGAAGTCCAGGATCCAGTTGCAGAGTGAGGTGTTTAGTCCCATGGTCCTTAGCTTAGTGTTGAGCTTCGTGGGCACTATGGTATTGAACGCTGAGCTGTAGTCAATGAACAGCATTCTCACATACAGTTGAAGTCGGAAGTTTACATACACTTAGGTTGGAGTCATTAAAACTTGTTTTTCAACCACTCCACACATTTCCTGTTAACAAACTATAGTTTTGGCAAATTGGTTAGGACATCTACTTTGTGCAATTGTTTACAGACGGATTATTTCACGCATTATTCACTGTATCACAATTCCAGTGGGTCAGAAGTTTACATACACTAAGTTGACTGTGCCGTTAAACAGCTTGGAAAATTCAAGAAATGATTTTATGGCTTTTGAAGCTTCTAATTTACATCATTTGAGTCAATTGGAGGTGTACCTGTGGATGTATTTCAAGGCCTACCTTCAAACTCAGTGCCTCTTTGCTTGACATCATGGGAAAATCAAATTAACCATGCTCAAAGGGATATTCAATGTCTGTTTTTTATTATTATTATCATCATCATAATCATCTACCAATAGGTTCCCTTCTTTGCTAGGCATTGTAAAACCTCACTCGTCTTTGTGGTTGAATCTGTGTTTGAAATTCACTGCTCGACTTATGGACCTTACAGAATTCTGTGTGGGGTACATAAGTTTGTCATAAAAACTATCATGTTAAACAGTTATTGCACACAGAGCAATTATTTACTACTGAACATTTTTAGGCTTGCCGTATCAAAGGGGTTGAATACTTATTGACTCAAGACATTTCAGCTTTACATGTATTATTTTGTAAAAATTCATAAAAAACAGAATTCCACTTTGACATTATGGAATATTGTGTATAGGCCAGTGACACAACATCTACATTTATCCATTTTAAATTCAGGCTGTAATCCAACAAAATGTAGAAAAAGTCAAGGAGTATGAATACTTTCTGTAGAGGCACTCTAGAGTTACTGTGACAGACTGCAGACAGACAATTGGAGCCTGTCGCCATGGATACCTCTTGCTCATCCATCCATCGTCTGTCTGTCTGTCTGTCGGAAACTTTCTGAAGGCACTGTTGCCTACTGTACATGGATTTTTCCCGAACATTAAAAATAATAACAGGAGCTGTCTAAAATAATGCAGTGGCCTAGCAACAGATTTTCTAAGGGTGTGTCCACTCTGCTCACTGTTTTGCTGCAGCCAAACATTATCTTTTAACAAAGCTTTGGTGATTAAGATTTACTTCAAAGCGGTCTCATGAGCCATCGATAGTCTTGACTACTTGGCGACTGCGTTGGGTAAGACAAAAAAACTGAATTAATTGAAAAAACATTAGATTTGATGTTTCTAAATACTATTTTCAAACCCTAGCGCCAGGATTGGTAATGTACATGTCCCGGTATTATCTGAGTGCGCTTGCACTGAGGTGGTAAGAGTGGTCTGCGGTAACACAGTTGGTTGTGTCATAGAGCTTGACAGTGGAAGCCTATCCAGCCATGACGCACTGTGCCCATATTGTCACGACTTCCATCGAAGTCGGCCCCTCTCCTTGTTCGGGCGACGTTCGACATCACCGGCTTTCAAGCCATCGCTGCTCCATTTGTCATATTTCCATTTGTTTTGTCTTGTTCCATACACACCTGGTTTTCATTCCCTAATCACAATGAATGTATTTAGTCCTCTGTTCCCCTCTATGTCTTCGCCTGTTAACTACACTCTGCTCTCCTGCACCTGACTTCGCTTCCAGTACACACCTGTAACACATATGCACATGGTAGAGATACAGTACATGACCAAAAGTATGTGGACACCTGCTCGTCAAACATCTCAAAATCATGGGCATTAATATGGAGTTGGTCCCCCCTTTGCTGCGATAACAGCCTCCACTCTTCTGGGAAGGCTTTCCACTAGATGTTGGAACATTGCTGCAGGGGCTTGCTTCCATTCAGCCACAAGAGCATTATCATGCTGAAACAGTACAGGGCATTCCCCAAACTGTTGCCACAAAGTTAGACGCACAGAATCGTCTAGAATGTCATTGTATGCTGTAGCGTTAAGAATTCCCTTCACTGGATCTAAGGGGCTTACCCGAACAATGAAAAACAGGCCATTATTCTTCCTCCCCCAAACTTTACAGTTGGCACTATGCTTTGGGGCAGGTAGCATTTTCCTGGCATCCGCCAAACCCAGATTCGTCCGTCGAACTGCCAGATGATGACACGTGATTCATCACTCCACAGAACGCGTTTCCTCTGCTCCAGAGTCCAAAGGCGGTGAGCTTTACACCACTCCAGCCAATTCTTGGCATGACGCATGGTGATCTTAGGCTTGTGTGTGGCTGCTCGGCCATGGAAACCCCATTCATGAAGTTCCTGACCAACAGTTCTTGTGCTGAAGTTGCTTCCAGAGGCAGTTTGGAACTCGGTAGTGAGTAGTGAACAGGGGTAGGAACAGGGATAGGAACGGGTAGGAACAGCGGCAGTAACAGGGGCAAGAGATAAAAGACATGTCATCTGTATGCACTCGAATAGGGAATAGAGGCCACACGCTTTCCCACCGGTCCGTTTTTCAATGATGACAGGTAAGCTCCTTGGGTTTTATAGTGGAGCATGTGCTTAATATGAGCAGCTAAGAAATACATATAAGAACACTTATTTCACTCCAAACATTAACCAAAGTTTGAGGACAATGCTCTTGCTGCACGCAGGGGGATATTCTGCCTAAACTTTGTATGCCATGGTCCCTCCAACCTTGTTCCTGCAGCTACCAAGTGCTTAATTTGGGAAACTAATTAAAATCTGTTGGGGAACATCTATATGTACATATTTTGACAGTGAAGCATATTTAATGACATTGTCGACAGCTCCCTCTCCGCGCCCTGTGTAAGGAATAAAGGACAAAGAGGAGGAAATGGAAACTTATTGTGTGAGATATTATGTATAGCTTAAGGTAATTAATTATGAAAACATAAATAAATCCATATTACTCAACTATCAACCTTGGGCGTTCTGAGGTACCAGGACGAATGAGAAAAAACATGGTGATTTGACACAGACAAACTGAGATCAATAAAAACGACCTTGTCTTGAATCCATCAATAGCCTAGGTGTGTTGAGACACTATTGTGGGCAAATACACTGCTCAAAAAAATAAAGGGAACACTTAAACAACACAATGTAAAGTCAACCAAGTCAATCACACATCTGTGAAATCAAACTGTCCACTTAGGAAGCAACACTGATTGACAATAAATGTCACATGCTGTTGTGCAAATGGGATAGACAACAGGTGGAAATTATAGGCAATTAGCAAGACACCCCCAATAAAGGAGTGGTTCTGCAGGTGGTGACCAAAGACCACTTCTCAGTTCCTATGCTTCCTGGCTGATGTTTTGGTCACTTTTGAATGCTGGCGGTGCTTTCACTCTAGTGGTAGCATGAGACGGAGTCTACAACCCACACAAGTGGCTCAGGTAGTGCAGCTCATCCAGGATGGCACATCAATGCGAGCTGTGGCAAGAAGGTTTGCTGTGTCTGTCAGCGTAGTGTCCAGAGCATGGAGGCGCTACCAGGAGACAGGCCAGTACATCAGGAGACGTGGAGGAGGCCATAGGAGGGCAACAACCCAGCAGCAGGACCGCTACCTCCGCCTTTGTGCAAGGAGGAGCACTGCCAGAGCCCTGCAAAATGACCTCCAGCAGGCCAGAAATGTGCATGTGTCTGCTCAAACGGTCAGAAACAGACTCCATGAGGGTGGTAGGAGGGCCCGACGTCCACAGGTGGGGGTTGTGCTTACAGCCCAACACCGTGCAGGACGTTTGGCATTTGCCAGAGAACACCAAGATTGGCAAATTTGCCACTGGTGCCCTGTGCTCTTCACAGATGAAAGCAGGTTCACACTGAGCACATGTGACAGACATGACAGTCTAGAGACGCCGTGGAGAATGTTCTGCTGCCTGCAACATCCTCCAGCATGACCGGTTTGGCGGTGGGTCAGTCATGGTGTGGGGTGGCATTTCTTTGGGGGGCCGCACAGCCCTCCATGTGCTCGCTAGAGGTAGCCTGACTGCCATTAGGTACCGAGATGAGATCCTCAGACCACTTGTGAGACCATATGCTGGTGCGGTTGGCCCTGGGTTCCTCCTAATGCAAGACAATGCTAGACCTCATGTGGCTGGAGTGTGTCAGCAGTTCCTGCAAGAGGAAGGCATTGATGCTATGGACTGGCCCACCCATTCCCCAGACCTGAATCCAATTGAGCACATCTGGGACATCATGTCTCGCTCCATCCACCAACGCCACGTTGCACCACAGACTGTCCAGGAGTTGGCGGATGCTTTTAAAAAAAAAAAAGTATATATATATTTTTTTTATACCCCTTTTTCTCCCCAATTTCGTGGTATCCAATTGTTGTAGTAGCTACTATCTTGTCTCATCGCTACAACTCCCGTACGGGCTCGGGAGAGACGAAGGTTGAAAGTCATGCGTCCTCCGATACACAACCCAACCAAGCCGCACTGCTTGTTGGCGGATGCTTTAGTCCAGGTCTGGGAGGAGATCCCTCAGGAGACCATCCGCCACCTCATCAGGAGCATGCCCAGGCATTGTAGGGAGGTCATACAGGCATGTGGAGGTCACACACACTACTGAGCCTCATTTTGACTTGTTTTAAGGACATTACATCAAAGTTGGATCAGCCTGTAGTGTGGTTTTCCACTTTAATTTTGAGTGTGACTCCAAATCCAGACCTCCATGGGTTGATACATTTGATTTCCATTGATAATTTTTGTGTGATTTTGTTGTCAGCACATTCAACTATGTAAAGAAAAAAGTATTTAATAAGAATATTTCATTCATTCAGATCTAGGGTGTGTTATTTTAGTGTTCCCTTTATTTTTTTGAGCAGTGTATATTACAGTCCTACAAATGCTTTTCAGTTTCACTGACTCACCCAATGATGTGCAGCTCACTGGCTGGTGATGGCCAATCTCTCTCTCTTTTGTAAAACAACGTTTGGAAGTTGATCAAATATTTTGGTAGCCTAGTGTTCTCTTTTCAGCAGGAGCCATTTTCTTTCCAACCTGTGTTTTCCCTCGATTGTATTTAAAATATTGCTGAAGGTCTGTTTTTTGTCACTTGTTCCCGACAGTAGGCTATTCCTTTTACATATACTCCCTCTCCGGCCTCTAGGTCATCAGGCTGCTGATTATCCCGCAAACAATCATCAAGCGCACCAGTGCCTCATGACACTCACCTGGACTCCATCACCTCCTTGATTAACTTCCCTATATCTGTCACTCCCCTTGGTTCTTTCCTCAGGTGTTATTGACTCTGTTTTCATGTCGGTGTGTTGTTTGTGTTTCGTGTTCTTTTTCTTGTTTATTTTTTGTTTATTTATTAAAACGCTCACTCCCTGTACTTGCTTCCTGACTCTCAGCGCATTCGTTACAATTCCTTATTATTGGACTACAATCCACAGCTAGGTTATTTAAAAAACAAAAAGCTATTGATTAGCTTTGGCTAAATTACAAACTTTATAATGGCTATTTTGAATGATTTCATTTATTTCTGAACAAACAGCAGTACTTCCATAACTTGGGCAAATGTATTTCAATTCATTAGGTGTGCTGCAGTTCATTCAAATCCCTTGGCGCAGCTATGATTCTATAAGGAAATAAATTATGAAGTGCAACACTGGAAAAATTAGAGTTGCAGGCTAATGTCAATCAGAGCAGAGAGGGAGAGAGATACTGGTGTGCTTCTCACACAGCCAGGTGTTGGTCTCAAACAGGTTACAATGTTGCGCAAACCATAAACCCGGGCCAGCCCAACCCAAATCAACTCTTAGAATATTAGGCCCAGGCTGAAAATCTACTTTTTTACATACACTTGTTTTGTGGGGGCAGGAGAAATAATGAAGAGGGAACTCAAATGAACTTTGACCGCTTTCATTCAAATTTTACAATTATTTTTCATGCCACAGAGAGGTACTGGATCTGGCCGAATGGGTTCTGGAACAAAACAGTCCAAAACGGAGAGGTGCCGGATTCTGTTCTGACAAGATCCTACTCGAATTAAGCACTGGCAGTAGGCTATGTATTGTATAAGGATACAATCAGCATTTTTCTTACATTTTTTTTACCTCACACTTGGGCTCATAAGCTTATGCATATAGAAACCTTAATATGCATGTGGGTGTTTTGAATTAATCATCACCTTAGACAGCTGTCCATTTCATTGTGCTAGGTTTGGAAATGTTAACAATCACCATGTTTTACTCTCAGTTTCAACCTTCTAATCATCACAGTGAGGGGAGTATTAAAAGCATGATACTGTTTTGATGATGTGTTTTAGATTTTAGATTGTATTTGCATTGATGTCCGAGTGGTTAGAGGGCCAATAGAGCCCTGAGTACCAGGCCATAGGACCTGATTGGTCGTTAGCAAATTACATACTACCATAGCATGTCCAGAGTGCATAACAGAGGATTACATGGTCACATGGAATTTTACTGAGGACATGACTCATGATTGACAGACTCTGATGGTCTTTCTGCAATCTGGTGCAGTAATGCTTATTTCTGGACACAGTCCCTCCCTCCTTTCACTTTATCTTGCTTCACTCCTCACTCTCTCTCATTTTCTCCATTTACTTTGTCCAATATCCATTCTGTTATCCTCTTGCACCCATCTGTCCTTTCCTTTCCGTCTCCTCTCCTTTCTCAGTTCTATTTGCTCAACTTCTGCATCCTCTCTCCTCCGTCCTATCTCGCCCTTGATTCAAAAAAGGTCAAAGGTAAACTAGGAGAGGCGGCCAGTAGAAGGAAAGTGGAAAAAATGTGCTTGTATGAAATTACACTCCTCTCCACTCGCACAAATTACACTTACGTGGTGAAATAACATAAATGTAATAAAACAAATTTAGCTAGTTGTACAAGACATTTTATAGATAAAAGAATAAGTAGCATATCGTTTGCATGATTTTCTCCTTCAAGAACACAATTCTTCAGAGAAGGACTCAGATAGGATACACATGACTATCCTCGATGAAAGGTGGCTATCGAGGAGGGGAGGACACTCTTCCTACTAACAAATGTACATTCTCCTCCACCACTTATCGGTTTCTGTGTCAAGGAGGAGAGAGGATGAAGGACAGACTTTTGGCCAAATGAAAAAAGGCCCTGATATTAGACATCTGATGATCCAAAAAGAGAAGAGGCCTGTATATTGCAGAGATAATACTTAGTAAACTATACAGGCCTACAAACATTTAGAAGCAAGAGCAGATCATAACATTCGGTTTTATCAGATCAGCCTAACATTAGGTTGGATCAGATGAGCATAACATTAGGTTGGATCATTCAGCATAACATTAGGTTGCATCAGACAACATAACATTAGGTTGGATCATTCAGCATAACATTAGGTTGCATCATTCAGCATAACATTAGGTTGCATCATTCAGCATAACATTAGGTTGCATCATTCAGCATAACATTAGGTTGCATCAGACAACATAACATTAGGTTGCATCATTCAGCATAACATTAGGTTGCATCAGACAACATAACATTAGGTTGCATCATTCAGCATAACATTAGGTTGCATCATTCAGCATAACATTAGGTTGGATCATTCAGCATAACATTAGGTTGGATCATTCAGCATAACATTAGGTTGCATCAGACAACAATTATAGGCTTTATCCCTCAGAACCAGAGACAATATATCTCATCATATATAGGCTTTATCCCTCAGAACCAGAGACAATATATCTCATCATATATAGGCTTTATCCCTCAGAACCAGAGAGACAATATATCTAATCATGTATAGGCTTTATCCCTCAGAACCAGAGAGACAATATATCTAATCCTGTATAGGCTTTATTACTCAGAACCAGAGAGACAATATATCTAATCCTGTATAGGCTTTATTACTCAGAACCAGAGAGACAATATATCTAATCCTGTATAGGCTTTATCCCTCAGAACCAGAGAGACAATATATCTAATCCTGTATAGGCTTTATCCCTCAGAACCAGAGACAATATATCTAATCCTGTATAGGCTTTATCCCTCAAAACCAGAGAGACAATATATCTAATCATGTATAGGCTTTATCCCTCAGAACCAGAGACAATATATCTAATCCTGTATAGGCTTTATCCCTCAGAACCAGAGAGACAATATATCTAATCATATATAGGCTTTATCCCTCAGAACCAGAGAGACAATATATCTCATCATATATAGGCTTTATCCCTCAGAACCAGAGACAATATATCTCATCATATATAGGCTTTATCCCTCAGAACCAGAGACAATATATCTCATCATATATAGGCTTTATCCCTCAGACCCAGAGAGACAATATATCTAATCCTGTATAGGCGTTTATCCCTCAGAACCAGAGAGACAATATATCTAATCCTGTATAGGCTTTATTACTCAGAACCAGAGAGACAATATATCTAATCCTGTATAGGCTTTATTACTCAGAACCAGAGAGACAATATATCTAATCCTGTATAGGCTTTATTACTCAGAACCAGAGAGACAATATATCTAATCCTGTATAGGCTTTATTACTCAGAACCAGAGAGACAATATATCTAATCCTGTATAGGCTTTATTACTCAGAACCAGAGAGACAATATATCTAATCCTGTATAGGCTTTATTACTCAGAACCAGAGAGACAATATATCTAATCCTGTATAGGCTTTATCCCTCAGAACCAGAGAGACAATATATCTAATCCTGTATAGGCTTTATTACTCAGAACCAGAGAGACAATATATCTAATCCTGTATAGGCTTTATTACTCAGAACCAGAGAGACAATATATCTAATCCTGTATAGGCTTTATTACTCAGAACCAGAGAGACAATATATCTAATCCTGTATAGGCTTTATTACTCAGAACCAGAGAGACAATATATCTAATCCTGTATAGGCTTTATTACTCAGAACCAGAGAGACAATATATCTAATCCTGTATAGGCTTTATCCCTCAGAACCAGAGAGACAATATATCTAATCCTGTATAGGCTTTATCCCTCAGAACCAGAGACAATATATCTAATCCTGTATAGGCTTTATTACTCAGAACCAGAGAGACAATATATCTAATCCTGTATAGGCTTTATCCCTCAGAACCAGAGAGACAATATATCTAATCCTGTATAGGCTTTATCCCTCAGAACCAGAGACAATATATCTAATCCTGTATAGGCTTTATCCCTCAGAACCAGAGAGACAATATATCTAATCCTGTATAGGCTTTATTACTCAGAACCAGAGAGACAATATATCTAATCCTGTATAGGCTTTATCCCTCAGAACCAGAGAGACAATATATCTAATCATATATAGGCTTTATCCCTCAGAACCAGAGAGACAATATATCTCATCATATATAGGCTTTATCCCTCAGAACCAGAGACAATATATCTCATCATATATAGGCTTTATCCCTCAGAACCAGAGACAATATATCTCATCATATATAGGCTTTATCCCTCAGACCCAGAGAGACAATATATCTAATCCTGTATAGGCGTTTATCCCTCAGAACCAGAGAGACAATATATCTAATCCTGTATAGGCTTTATTACTCAGAACCAGAGAGACAATATATCTAATCCTGTATAGGCTTTATTACTCAGAACCAGAGAGACAATATATCTAATCCTGTATAGGCTTTATTACTCAGAACCAGAGAGACAATATATCTAATCCTGTATAGGCTTTATTACTCAGAACCAGAGAGACAATATATCTAATCCTGTATAGGCTTTATTACTCAGAACCAGAGAGACAATATATCTAATCCTGTATAGGCTTTATTACTCAGAACCAGAGAGACAATATATCTAATCCTGTATAGGCTTTATCCCTCAGAACCAGAGAGACAATATATCTAATCCTGTATAGGCTTTATTACTCAGAACCAGAGAGACAATATATCTAATCCTGTATAGGCTTTATTACTCAGAACCAGAGAGACAATATATCTAATCCTGTATAGGCTTTATTACTCAGAACCAGAGAGACAATATATCTAATCCTGTATAGGCTTTATTACTCAGAACCAGAGAGACAATATATCTAATCCTGTATAGGCTTTATTACTCAGAACCAGAGAGACAATATATCTAATCCTGTATAGGCTTTATCCCTCAGAACCAGAGAGACAATATATCTAATCCTGTATAGGCTTTATCCCTCAGAACCAGAGACAATATATCTAATCCTGTATAGGCTTTATTACTCAGAACCAGAGAGACAATATATCTAATCCTGTATAGGCTTTATCCCTCAGAACCAGAGAGACAATATATCTAATCCTGTATAGGCTTTATCCCTCAGAACCAGAGACAATATATCTAATCCTGTATAGGCTTTATCCCTCAGAACCAGAGAGACAATATATCTAATCCTGTATAGGCTTTATTACTCAGAACCAGAGAGACAATATATCTAATCCTGTATAGGCTTTATTACTCAGAACCAGAGAGACAATATATCTAATCCTGTATAGGCTTTATCCCTCAGAACCAGAGACAATATATCTAATCCTGTATAGGCTTTATTACTCAGAACCAGAGAGACAATATATCTAATCCTGTATAGGCTTTATTACTCAGAACCAGAGAGACAATATATCTAATCCTGTATAGGCTTTATCCCTCAGAACCAGAGAGACAATATATCTAATCCTGTATAGGCTTTATTACTCAGAACCAGAGAGACAATATATCTAATCCTGTATAGGCTTTATTACTCAGAACCAGAGAGACAATATATCTAATCCTGTATAGGCTTTATCCCTCAGAACCAGAGAGACAATATATCTAATCCTGTATAGGCTTTATTACTCAGAACCAGAGAGACAATATATCTAATCCTGTATAGGCTTTATTACTCAGAACCAGAGAGACAATATATCTAATCCTGTATAGGCTTTATTACTCAGAACCAGAGAGACAATATATCTAATCCTGTATAGGCTTTATTACTCAGAACCAGAGAGACAATATATCTAATCCTGTATAGGCTTTATTACTCAGAACCAGAGAGACAATATATCTAATCCTGTATAGGCTTTATCCCTCAGAACCAGAGACAATATATCTAATCCTGTATAGGCTTTATTACTCAGAACCAGAGAGACAATATATCTAATCCTGTATAGGCTTTATTACTCAGAACCAGAGAGACAATATATCTAATCCTGTATAGGCTTTATTACTCAGAACCAGAGAGACAATATATCTAATCCTGTATAGGCTTTATTACTCAGAACCAGAGAGACAATATATCTAATCCTGTATAGGCTTTATTACTCAGAACCAGAGAGACAATATATCTAATCCTGTATAGGCTTTATCCCTCAGAACCAGAGAGACAATATATCTAATCCTGTATAGGCTTTATTACTCAGAACCAGAGAGACAATATATCTAATCCTGTATAGGCTTTATCCCTCAGAACCAGAGAGACAATATATCTAATCCTGTATAGGCTTTATTACTCAGAACCAGAGAGACAATATATCTAATCCTGTATAGGCTTTATTACTCAGAACCAGAGAGACAATATATCTAATCCTGTATAGGCTTTATTACTCAGAACCAGAGAGACAATATATCTAATCCTGTATAGGCTTTATCCCTCAGAACCAGAGAGACAATATATCTAATCCTGTATAGGCTTTATTACTCAGAACCAGAGAGACAATATATCTAATCCTGTATAGGCTTTATTACTCAGAACCAGAGAGACAATATATCTAATCCTGTATAGGCTTTATCCCTCAGAACCAGAGAGACAATATATCTAATCCTGTATAGGCTTTATTACTCAGAACCAGAGAGACAATATATCTAATCCTGTATAGGCTTTATTACTCAGAACCAGAGAGACAATATATCTAATCCTGTATAGGCTTTATTACTCAGAACCAGAGAGACAATATATCTAATCCTGTATAGGCTTTATCCCTCAGAACCAGAGAGACAATATATCTAATCCTGTATAGGCTTTATTACTCAGAACCAGAGAGACAATATATCTAATCCTGTATAGGCTTTATTACTCAGAACCAGAGAGACAATATATCTAATCCTGTATAGGCTTTATTACTCAGAACCAGAGAGACAATATATCTAATCCTGTATAGGCTTTATCCCTCAGAACCAGAGAGACAATATATCTAATCCTGTATAGGCTTTATTACTCAGAACCAGAGAGACAATATATCTAATCCTGTATAGGCTTTATTACTCAGAACCAGAGAGACAATATATCTAATCCTGTATAGGCTTTATTACTCAGAACCAGAGAGACAATATATCTAATCCTGTATAGGCTTTATTACTCAGAACCAGAGAGACAATATATCTAATCCTGTATAGGCTTTATCCCTCAGAACCAGAGAGACAATATATCTAATCCTGTATAGGCTTTATTACTCAGAACCAGAGAGACAATATATCTAATCCTGTATAGGCTTTATCCCTCAGAACCAGAGAGACAATATATCTAATCCTGTATAGGCTTTATTACTCAGAACCAGAGAGACAATATATCTAATCCTGTATAGGCTTTATTACTCAGAACCAGAGAGACAATATATCTAATCCTGTATAGGCTTTATTACTCAGAACCAGAGAGACAATATATCTAATCCTGTATAGGCTTTATTACTCAGAACCAGAGAGACAATATATCTAATCCTGTATAGGCTTTATTACTCAGAACCAGAGAGACAATATATCTAATCCTGTATAGGCTGTAACGTAAGAAAATGTGGAAAAAGTGAAGGGTTCTGAATACTTTCCTGATTGGGGAAAATGAGGCTTTATCCCCCAATACCAGAGTGACATATTGTATTATTGATTTGCTTCACCTTGTCTTGTTTTACAATATCACATTCCCTGATTCTCAATAATCTGTACTTTCTGTTGAAGTGGCCTCTTGTTCACTTCCCTTCATTTAAATAGAAATGACTGACTGGTATAAGAAATATGGTGAACACTTTGTCCAGTTCTTTCGGAAGAAAGGACAGATAATTAGAACTCAGGGATCATTTCTCATCCAGTAGGCCCTGAACACTTTATTGGAGTAACTTCTCTCCACTCTTATGCTCTAGTGTAGTTTATACTAACCCTAACCCCTTAATCTAAGTGACATAATAAAAAAGAAATCCCCATCAAAATCCATCAGTTGAAGATAGAGATACCATTATGTGTGTAAACTGCATCTCAATCCACCACATCCGCCTATGTCAGCCTTCCGCAGCTGCGGAGGAAGGTGACCGAGCTACAGCGGTGTTAGTCAGACCATGAGACATCCCGAAAATGGGTCTTCTCACAAAAACTTCTGTAGCGTCTGAACGGTAAAGGGGAGACTCTCCCAAACACGATGGTGTTCTCCGTTTTGCTCTACGACCCCCATAAGTGTCACGGGACTCATCTGCAGTCGGTAACGCTGATGTGCCAACTTCTATCTGTAGCGTCCAACCCGTTTGAGCTACAAACTAATATGACCCCACTATGGAACGAGGAGCCTCCCACGAACACGATGGTGTTCTCCAATTTGCATACCCCAAACAAGTGTCACAGGTCTCATCTGGAGGTAACCCATACAAACACGTCACAAGTCTCATCTGGAGGTAACCCATAAAA
>NC_092151.1:16114830-16194830 GCF_045791955.1 Oncorhynchus clarkii lewisi
GGCATCGAGGCATTCAGTCACTGTTTGATTAAACGTACGAATGGGCAAAACGAGTGACCTAAGCAACTTTGAGTGTGGTATGATTGTCGGTGCCAGGATCCAGTATCTCAGAAACAGCCAGCCTCCTGGGCTTTTCACAAATGACATTGTCTAGGGTGTTCAGAGAATAGCGCAACAAACAAAAAACATCCAGTCAGCGGCAGTCCTTTGGGCGAAAACAGTGTGTTGATGAGAGGTTGAAGGAGAATGGCAAGAATTGTGCAAGTGGGCCACAAACAGGCAAATGACGGCACAGTACAACGGTGGTATGCAGAGCATCATCTCAGAATGCACAACTCGTTAGTCTTTGTCACGGTTGGGCTATTGCAGCAGACGACCACACCGGGTTCCACTCCTATCAGCTAAAAACAAGAAGTGGCGGCTCCAGTGGGCACGCAATGACCAACACTGGACAATTCATTGAGTGGAATTTTTTGTTGCTGTTGCCTGGTACTACAAATCCCGGTTCCTGTTGCATCATGCTGATGGTAGTCAGGATTTGGAGTAAGCAGCATGAGTCCATGGCCCATCCTGCCTGGTGTCAACGGTACAGGCTGGTAGTATAATATATAGAATATTATAAAAAAAACTTGGGTGATTCGAGTCCTGAATGCTGATTGGCTGACAGCCGTGGTATATCAGACCGTATACCACGGGTAAGACAAAAAAAAAATTCACTGCTCTAATCACGTTGGTAACAAGTTTATAATAGCATTAAGGCACCTAATACATCACGGCTAAGGGCTGTATTAAGGCACTCTGTTGCGTCGTGCAAAAATAACAGCCCTTAACCGTGGTATATTGGACAGATAGCACACCCACTCAGGCCTTACTTTAGTGATGATACCTGAGAAGCCGGTGTTTGGAGAATATATTGGCATGGGTGTTGTTCAGCCCGAGACTAAGTCAAGGGCAGGCAAAACATGCCAATATATCCAGCAAACATCAGCTTCGAGGGCACTATCACTTTTATACAACCGGTTATCAACATATTCAAATAATGATTAACATTTTCATAAAAAAATATATTTTGATGAATTTATTCATACTATTTAATCTTTCCACAAGATACAGTCCTGACACAAATCTAGGGTTGCTACCCAAGCCTGATGGTCGTTTGTTCTATTGGCTAACTACGGCTAACTTAGTCACGTCAAACAGTGCAGCCAGTATAACAACAAAGTAGCTGAATTTGCATAAGCTCTTTTCTAGTGACATTTGTTTGGATACAGTGCATTCATAAAGTATTCAGACCCCTTGACTTTTCACACATTTTGCTACGTTACAGCAACTTTGGCAGCAATTACAGCCTCAAGTCTTCTTGGGTATGACACCACAAGCTTGGCACACCTTTATTTGGGGAGTTTCTCCCATTCTTCTCTGCAGATCCTCTCAAGCTCCATCAGGTTGAAATAGCTGCACAGCTATTTTCAGGTCTCTCCAGAGATGTTAGATAAGGTTCAAGTCCGGGATCTGGCAGGGCCGCTCAAGGACATTCAGAAACTTGTCCCGAAGCTACTCCTGCATTGCCTTGGATGTGTGCTTAGGGTTGTTGTCTTGTTGGAAGGTGAACCTTCACCCCAGTGAGGTCCTACGCGCTCTGGAACAAGTTTTCATCAATGATCTCTTTACTTTGCCTCGTTCATCCTTTCCTCGATTCTGACTAGACTCCCAGTCCTTGCAGCTAAAAACAACAACATCCATACAGCATTATGCAGCCACCCCCATGCTTCACCGTAGCAATGTTGACAGGTTCGCCGAAGGGCATGACGCTTAGCATTCAGGCCAAAGAGAGATTCAGGCCAAAGATCTTGGTTTCATCAGATCAGAGAATCTTGTTTCTCATGGTCAGAGTCCTTTAGGTGCCTTTTGGCAAACTCCAAGCGGGCTGTCATGTTCCTTTTACTGAGGAGTGGCTTCCGTCTGGCCACTCTACCATAAAGGCCTGATTGGTGGAGTGCTGCAGAGATGGGAGAACTTTCCAGAAGGACAACCATCTCCACAGAGATGCTCTGTCAGAGTGACCACCGGGTTCTTGGTCACCTCTCTGACTAAGGCCTTTCTCCCCCGGTTGCTCAGTTCGGCCGGGCGGCCAGCTCTAGGAAGAGTCTTGGTGGTTCTTCTTCTATTTAAAAATGGAGGCCACTGTGTTCTTGGGGAACATTTTTTGGTACCCTTCCCCATTCCTTCAACCTCATGGCTTGGTTATGGCTCTGACATGCACTGTCAACTGTGGGACCTTATATGGACAGGTGTGTGCCTTTCCAAATCATGTCCAATCAATTGAATTTACCACGGTTGGACTCCAATCAAGTTGTAGAAACATCAAGGATGATCAATTGAAACAGGATGCACCTGAGCTCAATTTCAAGTCTCATAGCAAAGGGGCTGAATGCTTAGGTAAATAAGGTTTGTTTTTATTTTTAATAAATTTGTAAAAAAAAAAATAAAAAAACTGTTTTCGCATTTTCATTATGGGGTATTGTGTGTTGATTGATGAGAATGGTTTAAAATACTTTTTGTTGTTGAATAAAGCTGTATATTAACTTAACAAAACGTGGAAAAAGGCGTCTGAAGGCTTTCCGAATGCTTTCCGAATGCACATCCATAACAATGAGCCAATGATAGACGATTTCACCTGGCATAGAAAATGTGCTCGCCAGGACACTGTTGTTCGAGAGCTAGCCAACAATACAGCTAACACAATCACTTCAAACTGAAGCTAGAAAGACTGCAAACAAGCTGCACTTTGTTTCATTTGACCTGTTTTCTATTGATAGTTATTTGTGTGTGTGTGTGTGTGTGTGTGTGTGTGTGTGTATCTCCATAAAAATTATGCAGATTCATGATTTTGACCTGTTGAGAAAAGTAGCCTGCATGTTGGGCTCATCCCAACACGTTCATTACTATGGGACAGCTGGAGTCCGAATTTGAATATTGAAACAATGTTGCAAATGTCAGAGAGACAGACAGCAAGGTTTATACATATCTCAGCTGTTGAAACCTAAGTATTAGTCTAGAAGAAATGTGAGATAATGTCTAGATTATTTTTATAGTGGAGATCAAGTTCATAAATTGCTTGACTGGGTTGATGAGACAGTGGATGGTGCAGTCTGATGGAACAGATTAAATAGGCATTTTAACGTCATAGATTTAGCCAGTGGTTACTTGTGGAATAGAAACCAGCTGGAATGCGGTTTAACCAATGAGAATTCAGGATTAGACGCACCCGTTGTATATTGCTTAAATATATTATTCTAGTGGATGTATCACACTTACGCTGACCCTTTTTACATTTATTTTTACAAGTAGCACGTGTGTGCAAAAGCTGAATAATGTAGGCGCACAGTAATTTAGGAGCACATTGAAAAATATTTGAGATATTACATCTAGAATCCTTCAATCTTTCTAGGCGCACTGGTGCTCCTAAACACAAATTCTAGGTCACACAGCAAAATATTTAGGCGCATATGCGAGTAAAATGGTCACACTGTAGAGCCCTGTGCACATCATTTAGTAAATCCAAGGGAGATAATGGGAAGTCTAATTAAGACTAGGCACCCAGAATATTGCGTGGTTCACATTCCCAACAGATAAACATCATTTGTGTATAGTTAACTTTCCTGGACTGAAACAACTTTATATGCATTTCGATTGTATCAAATCAAACGAATTAATTCCATTAACTGAAAAGATAATGGAAAATAAATAAGATTAAGTGCTTGTTTCAGGATAACATTTTTTGCCAATGCTTTCGAAGTATTTCAGAGTCCATTTGGACTTTCATGTTCACCCATCTCGTTCAGCTCCGCTGTTATCCATTAAGTGACCTAATTGGAGCCTGTGATGTAGGAACATCAGTGTGTACTTTGACCCTGTGTTTGTGTGTGTTTCTTCACTGCCTTTCTAACCCAGTCAGACATTAGGCCATTCACTTTCAGACCCTGCCTGACTGACTTGAAATGGAATCTACCCCGGAACCATATCACTGTAGCCCGAGGGGATCTGTGTGTGTGTGTTTACCTGGTCCTGCTGGTAGATGTTAGGTGGTCCAGGGGAGGTGAAGTCTCTCAGGGTTGGAGTTCCAGGGGTGTTGGGGAACTCAGAGAAGCCTGACTGGCTGGAGTATCCTTGACCTGCTGGATGAACAACACACGACAGACACAGGTGGAAGTCTTGTGTTGCAAAAAACTATTTCAATTGTAACTAATAGGAGGCATTATAATTAATTTGCTGTGCAGTACCAGTCAAAAGATATGACACACCTACTCATTCACGGGTTTGCCTTTATTTTTGACTATTGTCTACATTGTAGAATAATAGTGAAGATATCAAAACTATGAAATAACACATATGGAATCATGTAGTAACCAAAAACGTATATATTTTATATTTGAGTGTTTCTTGAAGTGCAGTCGCAAGTGCTATGATGAAACTGGCTCTCATGAGGACCGCTGAAGGAAAGGAAGACGTTTGGTTACCTCTACTGCAGAGGATAAGTTCATGAGATTTAACTGCACCTCAGATTACAGCCCAAATAAATGCTTCACAGAGTTCAAGTAACCGACACATCTCACTCAAAGTGTGTCGGTTACTTGAACTCTGTGAAGCATTTATTTGGGCTGCAATCTGAGGTGCAGTTAAATCTCATGAACTTATCCTCTGCAGTAGAGGTAACCATCTTCCTTTCCTTCGGCGGTCCTCATGAGAGCCAGTTTCATCATAGCACTTGCGACTGCACTTCAAGAAACTTTCAGTTCTTGAAATGTTCCGTATTGCCTGACCTTTATGTCTTAAAGTAATGATGGACTTTGTTTATTTGAGCTGTTCTTGCCATAATATGGGCTTGGTATTTTACCAAACAGGGCTATCTTCTGTATACCACCCCTACCTTGTTACAACACAACTGACTGGCTCAAACCATTAAGAAGGAAAGAATTTACACAAATTAACTTTTAACAAGTCACACCTGTTAATTGAAATGCATTCCAGATGACTACCTCATGAAGCTGGCTGAGAGAATGCCAAGAGTGTGCAAATCTGTCAAGGCAAAGGGTGGCTACTTTGAAGAATCTCAAATATAAAATATATTTTGATTTGTTTAACACTTTTTTGGTTACTACATGATTCCATATGTTATTTCATAGCTTTGATGTCTTAATAAAAACCCTGTAATGAGTAGATGTGTCAACTTTTGACTGGTACTGAATGTGTGTGCCTGTCTCCTCCCTACCTTGGCTGTTGTAGTCAGGTGTGTTCCTGCCCCCAGGTGGTAGACCCTGGTAGGGCGAGGAGGCCGGTCCCAGGGCAGCTATCATCTCCATGACATTGGGCATCATCATGTGACTGGGGCTGACCGTCCGGCAGCGCTTCAACACAGGCCCGTCTGCTTCCTCCTTTATGTGGATGTCTGGTTTAATGGGCACCGGCCTCCAGCCACACACTGGATCAATGGTGATCTCCTCATAGTCCGAGCTGAGGAGGGAAGAGGGGGAGAGAAAGGTTAGTGAATGAAGAGAAAGAAGGTGAGAAAGATGAAGGGCCCATTTCAAGGACACCTAACTTTAGACCTCATTCTGGCTAAGTTAATGAAGAACTAAAAATGGACATAGGAAAGGCAAATTCAGATTAGACCTCAAAGCTAGTTCCACTTCTCATGTATTTTAATTCTTCCCTTTTAAATGGACACCAGGTGGGTGTAATTCATTATCAGGTAGAACAGAAAACCAGCAGTAGTCTGGTCCTCCAGGCCCAGATATGAACACCCCTGTAGTAGGGGATGTGTACACAGACACACACATTTTTTTCTTCTATCCTTGTGGGGACCTAAAACTGATTCCCATTCAAAATCCTATTTTTCCTAACCCCTAACCTGACCCAACCATTCACCCCTAACCCAACCTTTACCATTACCCCTAACCCGACCCTTACCATTCACCCCTAAACCGACCCTTACCATTCACCCTTAAACCGACCCCAACCATTAACCCCTAACCTGACCCAACCATTCACCCCTAACCTGACCCAACCTTTACCATTCACCCCTAAACCGACCCTTACCATTCACCCCTAAGCCGACCCTTACCATTCACCCCTAAGCCGACCCTTACCATTCACCCCTAAGCCGACACAACCTTTACCATTCACCCCTAACCCGACCCAACCCTTACCATTCACCCCTAACCCGACCCAACCCTTACCATTCACCCCTAACCCGACCCTTACCATTCACCCCTAACCCGACCCAACCCTTACCATTCACCCCTAACCCGACCCAACCATGAACTTCTCACCCTTACTGGAACTCTAAACCCTAAGCTTAAACTAGCATTTGTCCTCATGGGGATGTGGGAAATGTCCCTACGAGGGAGAATTGTTCTTGTTTTACTATTCTTGTGGGGACTTTGGGGGATTTTAGGTCCCCACAAGGCTAGAAGGACCCCTCCCCCCCACACACACACTTACTTCTGTATGTAAATTAGAATCCCCAGCATGTACTGGTCCACTTCTAGTCCCTCCAGTAGAGCGCTTTTACTGTGGAGTGGAGACACGGTCAGGTTAACTAAGAAACAACAGGTCTACCTATGGGAAAAACAGCAAATGGTTGTGTTAACCTACTTGCACACAGGGCATCTCCAGGTCCCTCTCTCACAGTTCAACTGCAGGTACGACTCCAGGTCAAAACACTGCAGAGAGAGAGAGACAGACAGACGTTTAGGGTGTGTGTGTGTGTGTCTCTCACCTGGATGTTTAGAGTTATAGTATGTAAGTTCTTGTGGGAGTATGTGTATGTTTTCACCAGTGTGCGTGTGTCTCGCTCACCTGGATATGTCTACAGTCGTGTCCCCGTGCGGGCAGCTGGATGCGTCTGAAGGTGATGGGACATTTCAGAGAGACTTTGATGGCTGTCTGCTCCACACCATCCTCTCCGTTCAGCCCTGTGGTTCCAGGGATGGTCCCACTATTGAAGTTCCTCTTAACTGAGGAGAGGGACATGGCGGGGGAGGAGACAAGGCAGGCCAGAAAATAGGTGAGAATTGCGACAAAGTCTGTCTTTCTGAGCACCAACCAGGCCGTCAATCAAGTGTTTGTGTGTGTGTGTGTGTGTGTGTGTGTGTGTTCCACTCACTCTTAGACACACAGTGCTCTGCGGGCAGTAATCTCTTCTTCATTAAACCTTGCAGAACTGAGCGTACTGATGGCCTGTGGACCAGCTGCAACACAAACAGGTGGGACTGGAGGGAGACAGAGTGAGATGGGGGAGAGAGAGAGACAGGGGGAGGTTCATTTGGATCCTGCATAACACTTATAGACCAACAGATGTGCACATCCAGCATGCAAAATTTTCCAGGTGAAGTACTTTTCTGGCTGTAAACTGGTTGTTAAGATGTCATAAAACCAGATTCCATCCAACCTGTCTCTGTTACAACCAGGTAAAGAAAGATTTTTCATGATTGCTAAGACCTCATATTTTGGTTTCCTGACCAGATAAATATTTTATAAAGACGTTAACAAAACATGCTTATAGAACCAGTATACCACCTAACCATGACGTCATTAATGCCCCATGCACCCCCCCCCCCACCACCACTTACGCAGCAGCAGGCGGTGACGGTGATCTGGATGGTGTTGCGTCCCGGCTGACACACCTGCTTGAGGTAGAGGGGCTTGTGGGACGTCTTGTTGTCGCCCCTCTCGATGGTGAGCGGTGTGGCGTTCACACTCACCTGTAAGCAAGGACCAGAAACCTACATGACAGACAGGTGAATGGAGGGTCGGCTAACACGCTAGTCACAGTCGTCACACTGGCCTCAGAGCAGGAGTGCTGATCTATGATCAGGTAACCGCTGTCCATATGATCGTATTCGTTATGAGCTAAAAGGCCAAACGGATCCTAGAGCAACACTCCTACTCTGAGACGATTTATGAACATGGGCCTTGGGCCACCTTCAGTATAGGGTGCAGCATTGTGGAACGTTTGAACAGAAATATGTTGTGTAGAACAGACATCCAGAGTAGAGATATTGAGTAAGAAATACCATCAATGAAACTGATGATTCCTATCTACAATGTTCAGTACCTTGTACCCTACTGAATGCTACCCTGTGGCTCAAATGGCTAGCTAATTCACAGTTGTCTTTCATCAACTTGTTAACCCAGAAACCAAGGCTGGATTAACACTAGATCAGGGGTAGGCAATTCCAGTCCTCGAGGGCCTGATTGGTGTCACACTTTCTCCGTCCCTAGCAAACACAGCTGATTAATCAAATGGCATTCTAAACTGAAGATCATGATTAGGTGATTATTGGAGTCAGGTGTGTTCGCTGGGGCAAACATGTGACACCAATCAGGCCATTGAGGACTGGAACTGCCCACCCCTGCACTAGATGAACTCTGCTGAGACTCCACAACAACTGAGATTTCGGTGCATGCCAGAATTTGTAACTTTACGCAAGCATAAGTGAGAGCGCTTAGGGGAGCGTAATCCCAGCCTAACCCATTCTGATTTGGATGTGTGTACATGCACATAGATCCTGTTGTATGTGAAAACAAAAAACCCTGCTATCTTGGGAAACGTCTGTTATGCTTTGATCGATCTCTCCGTGTGTGTGTGTGTATATATTTGAATGGGTACCTGTACGTGTGATTGTACCTGTACGTGTGATTGTACCTGTACGTGTGATTGTACCTGTACGTGTGATTGTACCTGTACGTGTGATTGTACCTGTACGTGTGATTGTACCTATACGTGTGATTGTACCTGTACGTGTGATTGTACCTGTAAGTGTGATTGTACCTGTACGGAAGCGGGCCAGTTAGTGTTCATCTGCCGGTCCTCATGGTGATAACACTTAAACTGCAGCTCCAGGTCAGGCCTAGGACACACACAGTCAAAAGATTCACGCACGCACACACACCAGTGTCATTAATTAATAATGTGGTAAAACTCTAAACTCCACGGTATTAAAACACACTGGATCACGTCACAGAAACGGCTAAGTGATTGGTTGAGAGGCGGTGGGCTCTGACCTCATCATGAGGGTTTTGTAGACAGAGTCTCGCAGCTGGAAGGCATGGTTGCTGACTGCCAGGTTGTGCTCCAATCGGAACGGCTCCAGGACCACGCCGTCGCGCACCGGGAAGGTCAGCCGCAGGTCGTCGCTAGGGTTACCTAAACAGGGGGAGGAGAATGAGAGTGCACAGGTATTTAACCTATGAATTGGTCCCAGGGTCATGTTCATTAAGGAACACAAAGGAACATTTTGTAAAGGAAAGCAAAAATGTGCATTTCTTACTGGACACGTCCAGGCAGTCTGTTTTTTTTCCGGTTTGGTGTCTAATGAACACGACCCAGGTCTCTCTCAATACATTTCCATTAGTCCAATAACATGATAAAGGAGTGTGTGCTGCAGTAAGTATCTCACCAGTGGGGGGCTGTAGGGAGTTGATGTTGGGCTTGATGTCAGGGCCTTGGGGGAGGTAGGGGGGCTTGATGTCAGGGCCTTGGGGGAGGTAGGGGGGCTTGGTTTCCGGTCCAGGCCCACCGGGTGACAGGTAGGGGGGCATGCTGCCTGGAGTCATGGGAGGGGTTGGGTTACCCCCCAAAGGAGAACTGGGGTACCCCGGCATCACTCGGCCACCCTGCTGAGGGAGAGTTTTAAATAGAAGATATCATCATAATACATAAAGTGAAAGGTGGTCAGAAACCTACAACTGAATGCAATCAACTGAAATTTGTCTTCTGCATTTAACCCAACCCCTCTGAATCAGTTACTGTATAACACTACGGCTATAAAGACATGCATGAACAATTATTTAATTGTCAACTCTAGTCAACTATTTTTTTTCAACTATTTTTTTTTTTTTTGAATTTTACCCCTTTTTCTCCCCAATTTCGTAGTATCCAATTGTTGTAGTAGCTACTATCTTGTCTCATCGCTACAACTCCCGTACGGGCTCGGGAGACGCATGTCCTCCGATACACAACCAACCAAGCCGCTGCTTCTTTAACACAGCGCGCATCCAACCCGGAAGCCAGCCGCACCAATGCGCCGGAGGAAACACCGTGCACCTGGCCACCTTGGCTAGCGTACACTGCGCCCAGCCCGCAACAGGAGTCGCTGGTGCGCGATGAGACAAGGACACCCCTACCGACCAAGCCCTCCCTAACCCGGGCGACGCTAGGCCAATTGTGCGTCGCCCCACGGACCTCCCGGTCGCGGCCGGTTACGACAGAGCCTGGGCGCGAACCCAGGACTCTGATGGCACAGCTGGCGCTGCAGTACAGCGCCCTTAACCACTGCGCCACCCGGGAGGCCTCCAAGTCAACTATTTTTAAGATGAGTAGCATACAGCAATTGTGATTGAAATTATTATTTTTTTTTTACAGACAATCATCTCCGTTGTCCATCTTATGTCAACGTATGACTCGCATTGAAAAACCATTTAGCTCAATCTAATTGCTGACACAAAATCCCTGTGTGCCACAGCCTAACACATGTTCTTTATTTGGATCGACAAATTGCAAATGTAGTTTATAATATAATTGTAAAGGACCCAAACATTCCAAAGCAAAGGACCATCTCCTCCACACCGCTAAGCTAGACACACACACAAGGTGGCTTACCGCATTGACAGCAGCCTGTGTGAAGGCGTTGTAGCCTCCTGGTGGCATGTTACCCTGCTGCCCATTGTACTGCTGCTCCTGTTTAAACACACACACAATAATCAGTTATGTTGGAGCGCCAGTAGGAGGCACTCTTAACTCTATTCTAAAAAAAATATATCCCAATGCCCCAGGGCAGAGATTGGGGACATTGCCCTGTGTAGGGAGCCATCACTAAAGATCCCATGGCACTTATCGTAAGAGTAGGGGTGTTATCCTAGGTGTCCTGGCTAAATTCCCAATCTGTCCCTCATATCATCATGGCCACCTAATCATCCCCAGCTTCCAGTTGGCGCATTCATCCCCCTTCCTCTCCCCTGTAACTATTCCCCAGATCGTTGCTGTAAATGAGAATTTGTTCTCAGTCAACTTACCTGGTAAAATAAGGGTAAAATAAAACATGAAAAAATATCAGCACAAGATCAGCATCACCACAGACACTAAGAGGTAGCGGTCAATAACATGTAGCGATTAAGAGCATTTGGCCAGTAACTGAAAAGGTCGCTGGTTCAAAACCCTGAGCAGAGAAAGTGACAAAATCTGTTGGTGGCCTTGAGCAAGGCACTTAACCCTAATTGCTCATGTAATTCGCTCCAGATAATAGCATCTGCTAAATGTAAAATACTTACTTTCAAATATATATTTTTATTAAGGAAAACAGAATTCCATTCCACTTTCATATTTTAAAGCTTTTATTTGTGAACAAAAATGTGAGAGATGAAAGGGAAGTAAAATAAGGTGTAAGCGGATATCGAACCCCTATTAAATGGAGGACGTGTGTGTTCTTGGGTCGGCTGCATTACTGCTAGCCCCTTTCACAAGTTAACCTAAACACAGGAGTGTGATCTCACGGCTTACCTTGTAGTACTGTGCCGGGTTGGGTGGACCTTGCTGGTACTGTGCCATGGGGGGCATGCGCTGGTTGGGGTGGTATGATGGGGACTGGGGCGGGCGCTGCTGGGGGCCGGGGGGGTACTGGAGGGGCTGGCCACCATGGTACGGAGACATGCCCCCTGAACCATACTGTTGCTGCCCTGGGAAACCCTGGGGGAGGGACAGGGGGGGGGGGGGGGAGTTTGTAAGCTCATGTTGACGCGTGTTAGTGTCTTGCATGTGTTTGCTCTGTGTATATTCTAAGTGTACCTCAGATTGGTAGGGGCGTTTGAGCCCCTGTTGTTGACCTGCTGGGTAGCCTGGGTGCTGCTGGGACATCCTCTGGGCCTGACCCTGGGAGGGGTGCGAGGGGTACCCCATGCCCCCCATTGAGGGGTGCTGTCCAGGCCGGGACTGGACCATCCCACTGGGGCTCATCCCCGGGGGGCCGCGGGGCCCACCCTGCTGGGGGCCCGGGTGGGACAGGAACTGGGTACTGTAGGAGGGTCCTCCGCCCATCTGAAGAGACAGAAACAAAAAAGAGAAAAAAAGGAGAGAAACAGACCAATGAAGAGATAGGACTTACAGTGTGGTTTCTCCTCAGAGACAGATTCTGTAGACGTGTAAACAGCCTGCTAAAAAATACTTATGTTCTCCCTCTAATCAAGCCCATGTCTCTGGAGTCTGGAGCGTGTGTGGGTGTGGCAGAGCTAGTTCCTGCTCTGTCCTGCAGGGTGTGTAATGAGCTCTAACAATGAACCAAACAGAAGCACAATATTCCCCCAATAAATGGTTTAAGAAATAGCCCACTATTTAGAGGAAAGCTCACACACACACGGTAAGGTGGAGCCTCTTACCTGGCCGTAGTTCATTTCCTGGTTCTGCTTCTCCTGGATGGCGGCAACTGTTGCCGTGGCAGTGGCGGTTGCCGTGGCAGCAGCGGCGGCAACAGCAGCGGCAGCAGCCTGGGTGAAGTCAGAGGGGGGGCGTTGGCCCATTCCCCCTCCACCACCACCATTATTAGAGTAACTAAGATACACACAGAGAGAGGGAGAGAGAGAGAGAGAGGGGGATAGAAAGTGAGAATTATTTGCAACTCACTTCATAGTGGCCAAGCACAATGAGTGTTGATTGTGTGTGTGTGTGTGTGTGTGTGTGGCTTGCTTGGAGATGTGGGTGGGACTCCCTCTCTGATACATGTAGCTCTTGTTCTGACTCCATAAAGAACCCCCCACAGACAGCAGTGACGCAGCCTGCTGCTTTGACAGACACACACAGCGACATAGGGAAGATCTCAATTGCATACTCCTCACGTCCCCTCTCCTCCCCTCTTTCTCAAAACCCATTGGAGGACAAGGCCAGAGGGGAGGGACCTCCGTCTTTCTCATTCAATGGGTTTTGAGAAGCAGACGAGGAGAGAACGTGGATCTTCCCATAGCACTATGACTCACTCACACAGCATAAATAAACCTTCCTCCACCAGTGGAGTCTCCATGGGAGAATCTCAATGGCATTTCCTTGATTCCTTCTCAAAACCAATTGGATGACAAGATCAGAGGGTATGGACCTCTGCTCTGTCCTTCTCAACAAATGGGCTTTGAGAGGAAGAGGAAACCAAATCAAATGCAATTCAAATTCTCCCCGTGTGTCTGACTGGAGCCCTGGGTTGTGTTCATTCAGCTAATGAAACTTTACACATTTTGTAATGGAGAAGAAAAGTTCAGGGTTGTATTCATTAGCACAAACCTTATTGTATTTGTATTTATTATTGATCCCCATAAGCTGCTGCAAAAGCAGCAGCAGCTACTCTTCCTGGGGTCCAGCAAAATTATGGCAGTTTATATCATTTTAAAACATTACATTCACAGATTTCACAACACAGTGCACCCTCAGGCTCCTACTCCACCACTACCACATATCTACAGTAATAAATCAATGTGTGTGTATAGTGCGTGTGTGTATGCATGAGTCTGTGCCAATGTTTATGTTGCTTCACAGTCCCCGCTGTTCCATAAGGTGTTTTTTAAATCTAATTTTACTGCTGGTGTCAGTTACTTGATGTATAATAGAGTTCCATGTAGTCATGGCTCTATGTAGTACTGTGTGCCTCCCATAGTCTGTTCTGGACTTGGGGACTGTGAAGAGACCTCTTGTGGCATGCCTTATGCATGGGTGTCTGAGCTGTTTGCCAGACAGCTCGGTGCATTCAACATGTCAATACCGCTCATAAATACAACTAGTGATGAAGTCAATCTCTCCTCCACTTTCAGCCGGGAGAGATTGACATGCATATTATTAATATTAGCTCTCTGTGTACATCCAAGGGCCAGAAGTCCTTTTCGTGGCATCTGACCACACGACTGAACAGTAGTCAAGCTGCGCAAAACTAGGGCCTGTAGGACCTGCCTTGTAGAGTGTTGTTAAGGCAGAGCATCGCTTTATTATAGACTTCTCATCTTAGCTACTACTGCATCAATATGTTTTTACCATGACAGTTTACAATCTAGTGTTACTCCAAGCAGTTTGGTCATCTCAATTTGCTCAATTTCCACATGATCTATTACAAGATTTAGTTGAGGTTTAGGGTTTAGTGAGTGTTTTGTTTTGTTCCAAATACAATGCTTTTAGTTATATAAATATTTAGGGCTAACATATTCCTTGCCACCCACTCTGAAACTAACTGCAGCTCTTTGTTGAGTATTGCAGTCATTTCAGTCACTGTAGTAGCTGACGTGTAGTGTTGAGTCATCCGCATATATATAGAAACTCTGGCTTTACTCAAAGTCAGTGGCATGTCGTTAGTAAAAATTGAAAAAGCAAGGGGCCTAAACAGCTACCCTGGGGAATTCCTGATTCTAACTGGATTATATTTTATAGGCTTCCATTAAAGAATTCCTCTGTGTTCTGTTAGACAAGTAACTCTTTATCCACATTATAGCAGGGGGTGAAAAGCCATAACACATACGTTTTTCCAGCAGCAGACTATGATCGATAATGTCAAAAGCTGCACTGAAGTCTAACAAGACAGCCCCAACAATCATTCTATCATCAATTTCTCTCAGCCAATCAGTCATTTGTGTAAGTGCTGTGCTTGTTGAATGTCCTTCCCTATAAGCATGCTGAAATTCTGCTGTCAGTTTGTTTACTGTAAAATAGCATTGTATCTGGTCATAAGTTTACTAAGGGTTGGTAACAGGCTGATTGGTCGGCTATTTGAGACCGTAAAGGGGGTTTTACTTTTCTTGGGTAGCGGAATGACTTTAGCTTCCCTCCAGGCCTGAGGGTACACCCTCTCTAGTAGGGTTAAATTGAAGATGTGGCAAATAGAAGTGGCAATATCGTTTGCTATTATCCTCAGTAATTTTCCATCTAGATTGTCAGACCCTGGTGGCTTGTCTTCCATACGTAATTCAAAAGTACAATTCTCATCTTTCATAATTTGGTACGATATACTTGGATGTGTAGCGTCAGCGTTTGTTGCTGGCATGTCATCCCTAAGTTTGCTTATCTTGCCAATGAAAAAGTAATTAAAGTAGTTTGCGATATCAGTGGGCTTTGTGATGAATGAGCCATCTGATTCAATAAACGAAGGAGCCAAGTTGGCTTTTTACTATCATTCTTTATATAATTTATCTTTGTTTCATAGTCTAGTTTATTTTTATTTAGGTTAGTCACATGATTTCTTAATTTGCAGTATGTTTGCCAATCAGTTGGGCTGCCAGACTTAATTGCCATACCTTTTGCCTCATCCCTTTAAACCATACAATTCAATTCCTCATCAAGCCAAGGGGATTTAACAGTTAACAGTCATTTTCTTAATGGGTGCTTATTATTATTTAATTTTGTTACCCCCCCTTTTCTCCCCAATTTCATAGTATCCAATTGTTAGTAGTTACTGTCTTGTCTCATCGCTACAACTCCCGTACGGACTCGGGGAGAGACGAAGGTCAAGAGCCATGTGTCCTCCGAAACACAACCCAACCAAGCAGCACTGCTTCTTAACACAGCGCGCATCCAACCCGGAAGCCAGCCGCACCAATGTGTCAGAGGAAACACCGTGCACCTAGTGACCTGGTCAGCATGCACTGTGCCCAGCCCGCCACAGGAGTCGCTAGTGAACGATGAGACAAGGATATCCCTACCGGCCAAACCCTCATTAACCCGGACAATGCTAGGCCAATTGTGCGTTGCCCCATGGACCTCCCGGTCGGCTGGGACAGAGCCTGGGCGCGAACCCAGAGTCTCTGGTGGCACAGCTAGCACTGTAATGCAGTTCCTTAGACCGCCGCGTGCTTATTATTAACTGGAATAAGTAGTTTCATAGATGTGTCAAGTGCAGCGTCTGGTTGCTCCTCATTACACACCACAAACCAGCAAATATTCTTTACATCATCAACGTATGAATCACTACAAAACGTATTGTATGACCTCTTATTCACTATATTAGGCCCAGCCTTTGGAACTTTGGTTTTCCTAGATATGTCTACTATACTGTGATCACTACATCCTATGGATTTGGATACTGCTTTAAAGCAAATATCTGCAGCATTAGTAAAAATGTGATCAATACATGTTGATGATTTAATTCCTGTGCTGTTTGTAACTACCCTGGTAGGTTGACGGACAACCTAATTCAGGTTGCAGGCACTGGTTACAGCTTGAAGCTTGATGATAGCCAGTCAATATTTAAAAATCACCCAGAAAATATACCTCTCTGTTGATATCACATACATTATCAAGCATTTCACACATATTATCTAGATACTGACTGTTAACACTTGGTCGTCTATAGCAGCTTCCCACAATAATGGGCTTTAGGTGAGGCAGATGAACCTGTAGCCATATTACTTCAACAGTATTTAACATTAGATTGTCTCTAAGCGTTACAGGAATGTGGTTCTGAATATAGACCGCAACACCACCTCCGTTGGCATTTCTGTCTTTTCGGTAGATGTTAAAACCATGTATTGCTACCACTGCATCATCAAACATATTATCTGAGTGAGTTTCAGAGATTTCAGAGAATATGAATGTCATCTGTTACAAGCAAGTTATTGACTTCCTGGATCTTGTTTCTTAGACTACATATGTTAAAATTGGCTATTTTTAAGCACCCTTCTGTGTTGATTGTTTTTTATTATTTACTGGGAAGCTTATCAGACGTACTCATGTTATTTACATTGGAGCTGATTATGCAGCTCACCCTGCACTAAGTGGTCATCCTACTATTGCACACCACCTAAGTGCTAACAGCGTAACTCTGGTTTATAGGCTCATGATTACTGCTTACAATAGCTATAGGTTAAACAGATGTATTTCGGTGCAATGTTCCAGGTAGTCCTTCCCTATTTCAGTCAATTCTTTCCTTCCATTTCATGCCTAGTGAATACGCCCTAGGTAGTACCTTGCAGTTGTAGTCTGTTTTCTTCCATTTGATGCCTAATGAACAGGACCCCGGTGAACAGATACCATAAAAACAGGTCAAAAGGTGTTTACCTCTGTCCATATGGTGGTGCTTGGTTATAGGCGGTGTTGGGGCGTCCGTAGAGACCTGGTTGTCCGTAGCCCTTATCACCATAGCTCTGGTACTGGTGGTTCACACCGGGACTCATCCCCCCACCGCCACCGCTGCCCTGCATCATGTGACCTCCAGAGTTCCCGCCCGGACCCATGGGCGCGCCAAACACCTAGACGGGGTAACACAGGAAGTGGATAGGTAGTGGAAACAGGTAACCGGTAGGAAAAAAAAGAAATTGACATTCCATACAGTCTGCAAAGCACTTATACTGTACAAATGAACAAATAATCAAAAGCTGTGTCATCTACATTGTAGCAGGATTGGAATATCACTGATGCGGTTACTAACATGTTAAAACACAATCCAGGCCTTGTCAGATTTGGTGAACAACTGCTATGTAGGCGGCCTGGAATGCTGCCAAAGATATTTGCTCTCCTTCAAACAAGGTTAAATACATGGACGTAGGAGTGGGGGATGGAAGAGGGTTGGCTGATGGATGGAAAAGATGATAATGATAGCAGGATGGATGAGAAAAGGGGGGGTGGGGTGATGAGGAAGGAGACATAATTGGCCTGGTCCGTTACCTGGCTGTGCGAGGGATTGGTCACGCCCCAGACAGTGGTTACCACAGAGAGGGCGCCTGGCTGCTGATTGGTGCCTTGTTGCCAGGAGGCAGAGTCATACAGGAAGTTACCGTCACTAAGGGAGACAGGAAGCAGGGATATTATGGTATGGAGTCATGTAGGGGCATGGCTTACAGACCTGGGTCTGTAATGTGCATCAAACATCTCAGTAGGGTTGCCGATTTAGTATCAGCCTTGCGTTTCAGATAAAAAATGAACAAGAGTACATGGAAAGGGGATGTGATCCTAGATCAGCACTCCTACTCTGAGACGCTTGCTACATATGGACCCTGGACAGGTGAAAGCAATACCTGGTAGGTAACTGTACACCACCATAATGCTCTCTCACCTATCCTAATTTGTCAGATCTGTGCAGATGAAGGAGAGGAAGCAGTTATTGTTAGTTTGTTGAAGAGAAAGACAAGTGGGTGTATTTGTAGGAGTTGAATGACTTGTACCACATCACATCCTCAAGAGGCACTCAACAACGTTTCCATAACAACAACAAAGCAGTTACTTAGAAACCAGTATGAGCAGCCCTTCCGAGAGAGAGGAGGCTCCTGAGAGTGTGTGTGTGTCAGAGTTGGGCTCAATTCATAAATTTGGAATTGACTCCTATTCAACTCATGAATTGAAATTCAAAATTGGCCACACCCGACAGGATGTAGAATTTGAATTTGCGTTTGAATGACAGGAAGTGTAATTTAATACAGCGCATTTCAAAGAAATTCCACTCAGTCAAAGCATAAGAGTTTCAGCCTCCCATGTGGTTTCCGGGTTAAGCTGGCTTCCGG
The DNA here is from genome assembly GCF_045791955.1 of Oncorhynchus clarkii lewisi. NCBI lineage: Eukaryota > Metazoa > Chordata > Actinopteri > Salmoniformes > Salmonidae > Oncorhynchus > Oncorhynchus clarkii. The sequence continues at coordinate 16,133,344 of NC_092151.1, forward strand.
GTTAAGCTGGCTTCCGGGTTAAGAGTGCGGATGTTAATTAAGGAGAGCGGTTTGACGCGTCATGTTTTTTCTTTATTTTTACATTGTAGAATAATAATAAGACATCAAAACACATAAGGAATCATGTAGTAACCAACAAAGTGTTAAACAAGTTAAAATATATTTATATTTCTTCAAAGTAGCCACCCTTTGCCTTGACAGCTTTGAACACTTTTGGCATTCTCTCAACCAGCTTCATGAGGTAGTCACCTGGAATGCATTCCAATTAACAGGAGTGCCTTGCTAAAAGTTAATTTGTGGAATTTCTTTCCTTCTTAATGTGTTTGAGACAATTAGTTCTACTGTGACAAGGTAGGGGTGGTATACAGAAGATAACCCTATATGGTAAAATACCAAGTCCATATTATGGCAAGAACAGCTCAAATAAGCAAAGTGAAATGACAGTTAATCATTATTTTAAGCTATGAAGGTCAATCAAACTATCAAGCACTATGATGAAACTGGCTCTCATGAAGACCACTACAGGAATGGAAGACCCAGAGTTACCTCTGCTGCAGAGGATAGGTTCATTAGAGTTACCAGCCTTAGAAATTGCAGCCCAAATAAAATGCTTAACAGAGTTCAATTAACAGATACCTCAACATCAACTGTTCATGTGAGACTGCGGGAATCAGGCCTTCGTGGCCAAATTGCTGCAAAGAAATCACAACTAAAGGACAACAATAAGAAGAGACTTGCTTGGGTCAAGAAACACGAGCAATGGATATTAGACTGGTGGGAATCTGTCCTTTGGTGTGACGAGTCCAAATCAGGCATTTTTGGTTCCAACCGACATGTCTTTGTGAGACGGAGAGTAGATGAACAGATCTCTGCATGTGTGGTTGTGGTGCAATGGTGTGGGGGTGCTTTGCTGGTGACACTGTCTGTGATTTATTTAGAATTCAATGCACACTCAACCAGCATGCCTACCACAGCATTCTGTAGCGATATGCCATCCCATTTCGTTTGAGCTTAGTGGGACTATCATGTTTTTCAACAGGACAATGACCCAACACCTCCAGACTGTGTAAGGGCTATTTGACCAAGGAAGAGAGTGATGGAGTGCTGCATCAGATGACCTGGCCTCCACAATCACCCAACCTCAACCCAATTGAGATGGTTTGGGATGAGTTGGACCGCAGAGTGAAGGAAAATCAGCCAACAAGTGCTCAGCATATGTAGAAACTCCTCAAAGACTGTTGGAAAGCATTCCAGGTGAAGCTGGTTGAGAAAATGCCAAGAGTGTGCAAAGCTGTCATCAAGGCAAAGAGTGGCTACTTTGAAGAATCTAAAATATATTTGGATTTGTTTAACACTTTTTTGGTTACCACATGATTCCATATGTGTTATTTCATAGTTTTGATGTTTTCACTATTATTCTACAATGTAGAAAATAGTAAAAATAAAGAAAAACCCTTGAATGAGTAGGTGTCCAAACTTGTAACTGGTAATGTATATTTGTAAAGACCACACTTAATATAGAATAGAACAGGCATTTTAATGTCATTGAATTTCACTGAATTCAATTATATTTCCTTTAATTCAAATTGCAATTACGTATCCTGTTTACTAATTAAAATTCAAGAATTGAATTGGAATTTATGAGACATTCAATTGAACTGAGCCCAACCCTTGTGTGTGTGTGTGTGCGGATAAGGTTACGCTCTTGAAACCACTTCCCCCCTGAAACCACAGGAAGTGAACTCTTAAACAGGAAACCAGCGCTCGGGCCAGCAGCAGCAAATCGGCAGTCAGATCCCAGAGATCAGCCAATAGCAGGATAGGTGAGAGGTCAAAGCCAACCAGAAGCCAACTGACAATCAGCTCAGCACTCCTCTATGAGTCACTCTGTGTGTGTGTGTGTGTGTACCTGTGCGGAGTGGGAGGCAGACCGGGTTTCATGGAGTTGAGGGGGTTCATCGGAGGAACGGGGGGGTCAACAAGACCCTGACAGGCAGCCTGAGAGAGAGAGAGAGAGAGAGAGAGAGAGAGAGAGTATTGAAATGGTGTGTCATTTGTGTTGTGTTTCATTCGTATTCTGAATAGGCCTAATTATTTTGTGATAATTTATTATTCCATGTATTATCGTTTCCTTGTCATCACCAATATCATGTCAATTGAATTTAATTGAAATGAATAGAGAGCGAAATTAGTCTCATAGCATTGAACTGAAGAAGTGATTTCAAAATCGTAGCCCACACAAGTTACCCTCCTCTCCCTTTTAGCCTCTGTCTCTATGTGTGCGTATCCGTGTGTGTGTGTGTGTCTCAGAGCGGTAGCCTATCACTGCCTGGCATAAAGCTTCTCATAGAAGGGAGGGGCAGCAGCAGGAATTGAAGAGAACAGCCATGAAGAGGCTGCCTACACACACACAGCTCGTTAAGGGCTGAGAGAGAGCGAGAGGGGGCTTCTCTTGCACTGCCATTTCTCAGTTTTAGGATCACACGCCTTCAATATAACTTTCCCTCCATCACTGTTCCCTTCCCTCCATCCCAGTCTCTCTTCTTCACCCTCCCTTTCTGCCTCTCTTTCTCTGTAAATTACTCTTCATTCCAGGGTAAGCTCCGCTAACTGACAGGCTAATTTGTTGCCAACATTAGAGCCATCTCTTTCTTCTTCGTCTCCTCTCCTCACAGAATTGGGTCAGACACCCTGCAGATTGAAGAGGGGTGTGTGTGTGTGTGGAGGGAGGGGATATATAGAGTGACAGTTACCAGACAGAAACCTTCTCTATGGATATTATTTCCCTTCAACATTGTGTGCGCGAGTGTGGGTGTTCTCCTTCCCTCACTCTCTTCCCAATTCTCCCTCTCTTCCATTTCTCATTTCTCATTCCCTCGCCCCATCCTCCTCCCATCTCTCTCAGACAAAAACACCATCCGACTGTACAGCCACCACCTCGTTTTGCCTCCTACATAGCCAACGTGTATTGCGTCCCTGCTGTCTGAGGGGGTTTCATGGAGTCGAACAACAGTTAATTAAGTGTGTTAGAGAGGGAGTCCCACCCACATCTCTGACTCACACGGTCTGACACACAGGTTTGCATATCTATCATATCCTGTCTATCTGTCACCCACTGCGAGTACAGCCACTAGGAGCAGTCACACTGTCACTCGCCGGGAGTGTTTAGATGAGGCATCTTATGTCATTAAACACTGAGACCTCCAGATACCGCTCATATAAAGCTGAATCTAAATACACGGCTTAGCTTGCATTTACACAGCCATCCTAAGAACCAAATTCAGATTATAATGTTTCTGACTGTCTACAATCAGTTTTATATGTGGCCCATATCAGATATGTGCATTACTAAGATTTGTGCATGACCTTTGAAATAGCACACAGATGCAATTATAATTTCCTATCACTGTTCCTTTACATTTGTGGGTGGTTGTCATGCAACAACAGGTCATGTGCAAAAAAACACACAAAAAACTACAAAACACTTCAGAGCAAAAAAAACTGATTATAGTGTCCAGACTGAGGTCACATTGGAACCATCAGAATTGTATCAGGATTGAAATCAGAACTCAAATGATCAGTTTCCATGTGGTTTCTGCTGGTTAGACAATGGGGAAAAGATCAGATTGGTATCAGATATGCCAATACATTAGAATTGGGTGACTGTGTAAACACAGGCTAGGAGTTTTTCCCACACATGGGCCGAAAAGCTGCGATTCATGGTTCTCCATGGAAAACGTACTGTGACAGCAGGTTGGGTGATGGAGGCATCTGATGAAAAGACAACTGATGTGCGGTCAGACTGCGCACCACTAACTCACATATAAGCAATGGTACTCAATCGTTCCGCGTCCCTCCAATATAGATGGACCTTTACAGTACATGGTCTGAGACACGGGTCTGAGACACAGCTGAAGTGTTCAGTGAACTGAAATACATCTACATGTTGGAGGGTAGATTAAAGGGATAGTTCACCCAAATTACAAAATGTCTTATTGGATTCATTGCCTTGTAAACTGTAATTTGAGTGAACTATTCTTTTAATACACCAAGTGAAAAATCATATCGAGATTATCAGCGAGATGTCGAGAAGGAACTATTCAGAAGCTTTAAGGTGGGAACACACACTGGAAACATCTCATCACGTCCTGGTATGAGGGTAGGATGTCATTACCCCTAGACACTGATCTAAGGTCAGTATTGTCTCCTCCCACCTAATAGACTTGGGGATGTTACGCTGGTCCTAGATCTGTACCTAATGGTATGCAAGGGGAATGTTTTCCACAATTCCGAGAATGATTTCAGTGACCTCGACCCACATGATACCTCCTGACAAACATAGATAGATTTCCCTTACCACTCACTGTGAGGCAATGCAGCTAACCTCCACCCACGTCATACTTCTGTTAATGTAGCCTCACCTATTCCTGATTAACATTCCTATAGGCCCAAACCAAACTGAGCTGTACTGGGCTGGCCTGGTTACTCATCTACTAGGGCTGGGAATTGCCAGGGACCTCACGATACGATATTATCACAATACTTAGGTGCCGATACAATGTATTTTGCAATGTTCCAAACATATTGGTCACCACATGTCTCCTGCAGAGGGACAAGAGAGAGCCATGAGAACAAGTTTTGATCAGTCATGGAAATAAAAGTGCTGAAAACAAATTGGCTTCCTATTTTCCTAACAAGCTATGAAGGAAAAATATGTTAAAAAAGGGAACTATCTGAGCCAGCACAGTAGGGTTTGGGTTGGCTCCATTGGTGTGAATCAGGCATTATCATAGGCTGAACTATGACCCCTGTCCCCTGCCCCCAGCCTGACTTCAGATGAGATAGTCCCGTTTGGTTCAGTTGGTAGAGCATGGTGCTTGCAACTCCAGGGTTGCGGGTTCTATTCCCACAGGGGACCAGTAAGAAAAAGTATGGAAATGTATGCAGTCATACTGTAAGTCGCTCTGGATAAGAGCGTCTGCTAAATGAATGTTTGAAAAAAAATGTTTTTTATATAATAGTGCTTTATAGCGGATCTCAACATAAAGACTTCAAACATCTGAAGTGAAGCTCCAGTTTGTTCTGCATAGCCCCTGTTTACACCTCTACTACAGTAAACCAATGTTCTCTCTCACTCACTCTGCATCTCCCCATCCATCTCCCTCTCCATTCCAAGGTCACGGTGTTTACTGCTTGTCACCAGCAGGGTTGTATTAATTAGGACACTGGCTTCTTATTGGACAAGTTCAGATAGTACTTCCCAGTTTCCTTCCGTTTCGTACCTAATGAATAGGACCCAGGGCTGAGAAACACACTGATGGATTCCCCTACTGCTCTGCTGAATGTACATGGAAACTTGGCTCTGGCTCACGACTTGCTAATTGATGTTGTTGTGTAATAACAGTACAAACACACACTTACATACCACCCAAGAGACCAAACCACCCAGAGCAGTGGTCTGGGCCCACATTCACAGAGTAGAGTACTGATCTAGGATCCACCCATTCCCTCCTTATAATTATGATCTAAAAGGTAAAACTGATTTTAGATCAGCACTCTTACTCAGATGCTTTGTAAGAACAAGCCCTGGCTGGTCTTCAACCCTAGTCCTGGAGGGCTACAGAGTCTGCAGGCTATTGTTTCAGCCCAGCACTAACACATTATTTAAATAATCAACTGATCATCAAGACCTTAATGGAAAAGTTGGCTTTTTTTAAACAAAATATTTTATTTTTTATGTAAATGGCATGTTAAGGAAAGATCTTGATACCTTTTTTGTAATTTCACTTGTTTTTGAGAAACTTACCCCAAACAGCAAATCACTTCCTCATCCTCATTGTATAGTATGGGGGCCCTGAAAAAACATGAACAAAGGCTCCATTTCTCAGTGTACTGATGTCTCATTTAATTAGTTGAATCAGTTGTGTTTCCGTGGGGCTGGAACAAAAGACCTTGGAGAAGGTTGTGTGTCCTCAATCCCTGTGACTGTTTGTCTGTGTGCCTGCATGTAGAGGACTCACAGCCAGATGAATGGACTCCAATGACTCACCTACCAGACCAGCAGTCCAGGATTAGGTGGCTTTCACCCTTTCACTTTTAACCCTTATTTTACCAGGTAAGTTGATTGAGAACACATTCTCATTTACAGCAAGAACCTGGGGAATAGTTACAGGGGAGACAAATGAGCCAATTGGAAGCTGGGGATGATTAGGTGACCATGATGGTATGAGGGCCAGATAGGGAATTTAGCCAAGACAGCGGGGTTAACAACCCCACATTTACGATAAGTGCCATAGGCTCTTTAGTGGCCACGGAGAGTCAGGACACCCGTTTAACATCCCATCTGAAAGACGGCACCGTACACAGGGCAGCGTTCCCTATTACTGCCCTGGGGCATTGTGATATTTTATTCTAGACCAAATGAAAGAGTGCCTCCTACTGGCCCTCCAACACCACTTCTAGCAGCATCTTGTCTCCCATCTATGGACTGACCAGTACCTAACCTGCTTAGCTTCAGAGACAAGCCAGCAGTGGGATGCAGGGTGGTATGCTGCTGACCCACTCACTGAGAGGGATATCTGGAGGAGGGAAAGGTGAGGAGAAACAAGTGAAGAGGGAAATGAGTCCAGTGCCATCGATCAAACTGTCAATCACCAGAGGTACCATTGTAAACATTATCATCATTCTAGACACAGATACACACATTGTCATATGGACTTAACCCATCATTGTGTGTGGATTGACATTTAGGCCTGAAAGGCAATTGCCCATCGGGGTAGTCAGGATCATTTTTTCAGGTTGCCAGAAAATTATGGTCACTTGCCCGAAAATGTGAAAATAGCCGAAGACACACAGAAATGCCATAACTTGTCAGTCTTTCACTTAAACAATGGGGAGGAACTGAAAACATCAGTTTTAGTCTAGAATTATTTGCAGTTTGGTTGTTTCAAGACAAAATTGATTTGGGTTCAGGCAGGCCTTGATTACTTGAATCATAATTGCAATGAACTAGTTTGACTCTAGAATGTTATCTATGCACTAAAGTAACTACAGTCTATCAATTTTCAGTAGATTTTATGGGTTAGTCTGAGATGCAAGCCAAATTCTTTTGATTTGATTGCAGGGACAATTCACAACGGTCAAGCATTGCATTTAAAATGGTTCTAAAGACTGCCTTAGTTGACAGAATAAACAATATGTTCATAATATTGATCATATAGGATCCAAATCAAATGTTAAGTCAAATGTGCTACAAACTGACTTTTGAGAAGTACATGACTTATGATAAAGCTCTCAAAGGAACAAAGGGACGGTAAACAGGGAACAGGGATGCTACAGGTCGGTGACGTGTGTGCAGTGGTGTGTATTCATGGATGCCAAGGGAGGTCAGGCTTCCCCAAATATTTGACCAATAAATAAATTAAAATTATAAAATAATTTCTCTATCATCTGTTTCTCCACAAAAATAGTGAATTTGCAAGTAGCTGAATCTCACTGGCGAAATCATCAGAGCAAGGGAAACAGCACCCCTCTGTCTCAGTATGTGTAGCCCATGTATCTGACGCTGTCTGGACAGGGAAACAGCACCCGTCTGTCTCAGTATGTGTAGCCCATGTATCTGACGCTGTCTGAACAGGGAAACAGCACCCCTCTGTCTCAGTATGTGTAGCCCATGTATCTGATGCTGTCTGGACAGGGAAACAGCACCCCTCTGTCTCAGTATGTGTAGCCCATGTATCTGATGCTGTCTGGACAGGGAAACAGCGCCCCCTCTGTCTCAGTATGTGTAGCCCATGTATCTGATGCTGTCTGGACAGGGAAATAGCACCCCTCTGTCTCAGTATGTGTAACCCATGTATCTGATGCTGTCTGGACAGGGAAACAGCACCCCTCTGTCTCAGTATGTGTAGACCATGTATCTGACGCTGTCTGGACAGGGAAACAGCACCCCTCTGTCTCAGTATGTGTAGCCCATGTATCTGACGCTGTCTGGACAGGGAAACAGCACCCCCTCTGTCTCAGTATGTGTAACCCATGTATCTGACGCTGTCTGGACCAAAAGAGTATAACATGTGACCGCCACTGTATTTGATTGATTGATGCCAGCAGGCATTTGGCCTCCCTAGATAAAAAAATAAATAGCCAATCGGCATTGAGCTGAGCTCAATTGTGGGTTGTCCTGGTGCAGCAAAACACCCCCCCCCCCCCCCCCCAACATCGGTAAAATAAATGCTATTTTACAGCCTGCTTGGCATCCTGAGTGATTTTACCCACACACTGCTACTGTGTGTGGTGTGTGTGTGTCTCTAACAGCAGTGAGACAGAATTTCAGGTGACAGCAGCTGTTCTGTTGAGAAGCAGCAGAACCCTCAGGTCATCCATGCTGTTTGTCTGCATCCCGTCTGTAAGTGAGAGCCAGACACATACAGTGGGTGCATTTCAGATACATAAATTCAGCTCCTGAGTGGCAGAGGTCTAAGGCACTGGTTTGAGCCCAGGCTGGATCACAACCGGCCGTGATCGGGAGTCCCATATGGCGGCGCACAATTGGCCCAGCATCATCCGGGTTAGGAGAGGGTTTGGCCGGGGTAGGCCGTCATTGTAAATAAGAATTTGCATAGTTAAATAAATAAAAAGGTTAAATATATTAACTACCTGTTATGACTACATGTTATGGGAGTGCAGCAAGGAGCCAAGGTAAGGTGCTAGCTAGCATTAAACATATCTTATAGAAAACAATCAATCTTAACATAATCACTAGTTAACTACACACGGTTGATGATATTACTAGTTTGTCTAGCTTGTCCTGCATATAATCGATGCTGTGCTTGTTAATTTATCATTGAATCATAGCCTACTCTGCCAAACGGTTATTTAAAAAGCGCATTCGCAAAAAAAGCACTTTCGTTGCACCAACGTGTACCTAACCATAAACATCAACGCCTTTCTTAAAATCAATACACAAGTATATATTTTTAAACCTGCATATTTAGTTAATATTGCCTGCTAACATGAATTTCTTTCAACGAAGGGAAATTGTGTCACTTCTCTTGCATTCTGTGCAACAGAGTCAGGCTATATGCAGCAGTTTGGGCCGCCTGGCTCGTTGCGAACTGTGTGAAGACAAACTTCGCCAAACGGGATGATTTAACAAAAGCGCATATGCGAAAATAGCACAATCATTGCACAAATGTACCTAACCAAAAACATCAATGCCTTTCTTTAAATCAATAGACAGAGGTATATATTTTTAACCTGCATATTTAGTTAAAAGAAATCCAGGTGAGCAGGCAATATTTAAGACGATGAAGACAGCTTGGCTGTCGAAACGTTGGTATTACATTTTTGCATCTGAGCTCCTAGAGTGTGCGGCTCTCTTTTATTTTCAAGCAGGCAATATTTAACAAGGGAAATTGTGTCACTTCTCTTGCGTTCATTGCACACAGAGTCAGGGTATATGCAGCAGTTTGGGCCGTCTGGCTCGTTGCGAACTAATTTGCCAGAATTTTACATAATTATGACATAACATTGAAGGTTGTAAAATGTAACAGGAATATTTAGACTTATGGATGCCACCCGTTTGATAAAATACGTAACGGTTCTGTATTTCACTGAAAGAATAAACGTCTTGTTTTCGAGATGATAGTTTCCGGATTCGACCATATTAATGACCTACGGCTCTGATTTCTGTGTGTTATTATGGTATAGTTAAATCTATGAATTGATATTTGATAGAGCAGTCTGACTGAGCGGTGGTAGGCAGCAGCAAGCTCGTAAGCATTCATTCAAACAGCACTTCCGTGCGTTTGCCAGCAGCTCTCCGCTGTGCTTCAAGCATTAAGCTGTTTATGACTTCAAGCCTATCAACTCCCGAGATTAGGCTGGTGTAACCGATGCTAGCTAGTTAGCGGGGTGCACGCTAATAGCGTTTCAAATGTCACTCGCTCTGAGACTTGAAGTAGTTGTTCCCCTTGCTCTGCAAGGGCTGCGGCTTTTGTGGAGCGATGGGTAACGATGCTTCGAGGGTGGCTGTTGTCGATGTGTTCCTGGTTCGAGCCCAGGTAGGGGCGAGAAGGGACGGAAGCTATACTGTTACACTGGCAATACTAAAGTGCCTATAAGAACATCCAACAGTCAAAGGTATATGAAATACAAATGGTATAGAGAGAAATAGTCCTATAATAACTACAACCTAAAACTTCTTACCTGGGAATATTGAAGAATCAAGTTAAAATAAACCACCAGCTTTCATATGTTCTCATGTTCTGAGCAAGGAACTTAGCTTTCTTACATGGCACATATTGCACTTTTACTTCTCCAATACTTTTTTTTTTGCATTATTTAAACCAAATTGAACATGTTTCATTATTTATTTGAGGCTAAATTGATTTTGATTTATTATATTAAGTTAAAATAAAAGTGTTCATTCAGTAGTATTGTTGTAATTGTCATTATTACAAATAAATAAATGTTAAAATCGTCCGATGAATCGGTTTCTGACTTTTTTGGTCCTCCAATATTCAGTATCGATGTTGAAAAATCATTCGGTCGACCTCTATTCTCCAGGCATTGTAAAGATCTGATATTCCTCACAGGCCTGTGTAGAACGTGTGTATGTGGAATAGGCCTACTCCCAATCTCACCCACCTCTGGGTTTGACTCCATCTAGCAACCAGGGGACATCTGGCCAGCCGATAGACACCCAATGCCATGTATTGTCACCTAGCCTCACCTTAACCTCACCTTAACCTCTCTTAACCCCTTAACCTCTGACACCCAGCTGCCTCACCTGGCTACAGCTGGACCCCTAAATACCTGGAGCAGAGTCCCTCAACCCCCGGTCTCTGGACCAGCACTGGTCCTTGGGATGTTGCTGACCGGTCCTTCAGATGTGTTATTTGTGTATCGTTGTACATGTAGGTCTGGGTATAAAAGTGTGCGAACTAATCATTTACATATAGAAAGTCCTCATGAATACACAGGTATGTGGTGGCTGAGGTGATACACAGGGGTGATCATATTATTTGACTGCCTTGAGCTAGGTTAAGTTTGTGTTTTACCAATTCGCAACACAGCGTCTAGTCTGATGGAAACTCACACAAAGACTATGGTGTTTAAGGAGCTAAAATTGCCTACAAGGGATGTAGCTTTTTGGCGCTAATCTATTGAGCACCAGCTCAGATCTCATCGTGAGGCGATCGACAGATCGATCGCAAGATAATCTGTCAGTATACATTTGTTGTAGCCTAATAAAAAACACACATTCAACCAAATTATCTCACACACACAAAACATCAACCATACTGTTGTTGAAACGTTATGCTTTGCGCGGATACAATGTAAGCAATGCACGGACACGTTTCCACTGAAATCGTGCATCGCTTACAGATAGATGTCAGAGAATTCCAAGGCAGTCCGTGCTACATCGTAGCTACCATGCTACGCATGCTGCTCGCACTTGAAATAACAATGGGAGACATTTTGTTTCATCTAACCTTGTAATATCAGAAACTGCCCAGAGGTGTTGCGACTTGCGACCCCGTTTGTTTACAACCAGACTATTTTACTGTCAGTTATGTTCATGTTTCCCCATTCGAGAAGGGGACTCAACCACGTAATTATGCTAGCTACTTTGTAGCTAAATTAGCTATTGCCCTGTAGGCTACATACAGTACGGTAGCCAACAAGGCATGACCAAACTATTGTTTGCAGCAATTAAACAACGTGTTCCGGAGCACTTGTCAGACAAACCGAGATGCAGACGCTGTCCAAACGTTATACAGCACAGGCTAGTGACTGCATATTTAGGCTGGGTAATATTTGCAAATAGCTTAACGTTAGTGGCTACAGTAGGCTATTCGACAACGCTAGCCTAGCCATCTGGTGTTCTGCTGGGGCTTACCTTTGACTCCAACTACCCGTGGTTGGAATTCTTTATTTGATTCTGTATTATTCAGCTGGTAGATAGTTCCAATAAGTATTGGTCGGTGACAATAAAAGTAGGCTATGTTCGCTATTTTTCCTTATATCCGCAACAGTGTGTCTTGTCTGTCTTCAAGTTGTAACGTTCGCTCCCATGTCTGGATGTGGCGAATCGTTTCCCCTTTAAAACTGTAGCTGGCAGCCTCGTCGAATGTGCCTCAAAAGATCCGTATCACTGCTTGTCCGCCGTCGTCACTACTCGGAATGTAAGCATGCACAAAAGTGAGAAGAATCGCTGTGTAGTAGTTGGTCCTTGCTCCGAGCAGCCGTTTTTGCCTATGAAACTGGATTGCATACCTCCCTGACTATTGCACAATGGCCCGCCAGCTAGAATATATTCATGAGATCACGGGGCTGTTGTCTCCGACGGGAGAAAGGCATTTTTCATGTCCCTCACACACCCTACACAAGGCTAGCGACTGACTTTTCTCCTCGCCCCTAGACCAGAGTAGCTGATCATTACAGAAGGAGTCATCGAGAGAGATGTCACCCCTGCCTCCACGGTGACGTCGGTTCGGTAACGATCGTTAATCAGATTCCCATTGACGATTACATTTTGTATATTGTATATTAGGTCTGTTTCAGAATGGTAGCCTGTTTATTCAGAGGAAATTATTTAGAGTTGCAGGTAGACATCTATAGAATATAGGCCTACAAATATAGATTTCCACAGGGTAAGTGATGCATGTCTATTCTATGCATTACATTTTTATTGGAAGCAAATGAAACTATGGCCTTCATTTGTTGTCATCGTTAAAATCAGCAGTTCTCCTTGACACAAAGCATCAGTGGCAGGATAGTAATTTTCTGTTTGATACATTGGTGTGTCAATTAATTAGAGGAAGAGAGGGGTAATGGAAGGACAAAGTCACACACCTGTCCCTTTCTACAGCAGCAAAGGGGGGAGGGGTGAGCGAGATTGACCGGGTTTAGAGAGAGAGCCACTAATGTCTGTCACTTTTATCCCTCTCAGGTGGGAATGCCCCTTACATGCATTGTAGGGGTATAGGGGCTAAGGGAAGTATCTGAGGTGTCTAGCAGCTAATACTCAACCTTAAAAACACTTAACAGGAGTTGTGTTTAGTATGTCACTAGCACAATGTCTTGAAACCGAAAACCAAAATATGTGCTGTTATTGAACACATTCAAAACATTTTGTACCTACTAAACGTGACCCAGGCTGAGGGTAACAGATCGTACCCCTGCAGACTGAGAAGGGGGAGATGGGTTGGGTTACACCAGTGTCTGTGTGTGATATAGCACTGGTAGGGGGTCTCTTGTGTAGATCAGTGCTTCTCAAACCTTTCCTCTGGGACCCCAACCCATAACTGTCGAATTCCATAACTAGCACACCTGATTCAATTTTATTATATATAGATTTTTTTTATTTCACCTTTATTTAACCAGGTAAGCTAGTTGCTACTGCGACCTGGCCAAGATAAAGCAAAGCAGTGCGACACAAACAACAACACAGAGTTACACATGGAATAAACAAGCATACAGTCAATAACACAATAGAAAAAAAAGAAGTATATATATACAGTGTGTGCAAATGGCGTGAGGAGGTAAGGCAATAAATAGGCCATAGTAGCAAAGTAATTACAGTTTAGCAAATGAACACTGGAGTGATAGATGTGCAGATGATGATGTGCAAGTAGAAATACGGGTGTGCAAAAGAGCAAAAAAGTAAATAAAAACAATATGGGGGATGGGATATTTACAGATTGGCTGTGTACAGCAGCAGCGATCGGTTAGCTGCTCAGATAGCTGATGTTTAAAGTTAGTGAGTGAAATATAAGTCTCCAGCTTCAGCCATTTTTGCAATTCGTTCCAGTCATTGGCAGCAGAGAACTGGAAGGAAAGGCGGCGGTGTTGGAGGTGTTGGCTTTGGGGACGACCAGTGAGATATACCTGCTGGAGCATGTGCTACGGGTGGGTGTTGTTATCGTGACCAGTGAGCTGAGATAAGGCAGAGCTTTACCTAGCATAGACTTATAGATGACCTGGAGCCAGTGGGTCTGGCGACGAATATGTAGCGAGGTCCAGCTGACTAGGTATACAGGTCGCAGTGGGAGGTGGTATAAGGGGCTTTGGTGACAAAACTGATGGCACTGTGATAGACTGCATCCAGTTTGCTGAGTAGAGTATTGGAAGCTATTTTGTAAATGACATCGCCGAAGTTGAGGATCGGTAGGATAGTCAGTTTTACGAGGGTATGTTTGGTGGCGCGAGTGAAGGAGGCTTTGTTGCGAAATAGGAAGCCAATTCTAGATTTAATTTTGGATTGGAGATGTTTAATGTGAGTCTGGAAGGAGAGTTTACAGTCTAGCCAGACACCTAGGTATGTGTAGTTGTCCACATATTCTAAGTCAGAACTGTCCAGAGTAGTGATGCTAGTCGGTCGGGCGGGTGCGGGCAGCGAACGGTTGAAAAGCATGCATTTGGTTTTACTAGCGTGAATGAGCTAATCAGCAGGCCCTTAATTAGCTGAATCAGTCGTGCTAGTGGTGAAATGTAACAGGTATGTGAAACAACTGGGAGTTCCTGAGGATTGGTTTAAGGAACACTGCTGTAGTAGTGAAGACAGGTTCTAAAGTGTGTGTCAAGATGGAAACTAAAAAGATTTCCTTCCTTTCTGTGCCTTCCCTTGATCTAGTGCGGTTGGTATGTTCTACCCTAGGGCAATCACATACTGTATCATGTGAATTAGCCAGATGGGAGAGGGGGAAGAGAGGGGTGCAGTGGGAGAGAGGTTGTAGGGTGGAAGATAGGGGGTGTAGAGGGAAAGAGGGGGTGCAGAGGGAGAAAGGAGGTTGACAGGGAAAGAGGGGAGTGAAGAGAGGGGATGGGAGGGAGAAATCAAAGGACAGAGGGGGTGGAGAGGGAGGGAGGTGGGATGAAAAGAGGGGGTAGGAGGGGTAAATCGAGGGGGAGAGAGGGGGCTGCAGTGGGGAACGACAGAGAGGTGGGTGGAGAGGCAGAGCTGGAGGGAGAGGGTGGTGAGGAGAACAATAGATGAAGAGTGTTGTTGACTACGGCTGAACAGAGCTGCCCTCTCCTGATGTCAGGTCAGAGCAATACACAAGGGAACGTGTGTGTGTGTGTGTGTGTGTGTGTGTGTGTGTGTGTGTGTGTGTGTGTGTGTGTGTGTGTGTGTGTGTGTGTGTGTGTGTGTGTGTGTGTGTGTGTGTGTGTGTGTGTGTGTGGGACGACAAAGCCAGTGTTGGCAGACCATAGTGTCTGATCAGACAGTCACACAAGACTGAATACACAGTTACTACTCTGTTTACAGACACCTTATAGATGATTAATATACATGAAGTGGTCAAAAACTACAGCTGGTTTATGTGTGCATGTGTGTGAGTGTGGGGGGGCAGACACAAATACACACACACACACACACTCACCTTGTACATTAAGTCCTGACCTGATGTAAAACACAGTTATTCAGTGTTAGGTACAGAGCTGTTCATAGCCCATCACTAGCAGAGATTCAGAAGCAAGGACACATTGCTCAGTATGCACTGAGGTAAGTCTGAGTTGTGTGTGTGTGTGTTTATAGGTGTCTGCAGTGTGTGTGCAGAGGTGTCTGCAGTATTCTGCTAGAGGGCAGCGTAGCGTGGAGAAAACACTCCGACCTGCAGTTTTCCGTTGCCCTGGAAACAGGTAGAGATCCTCTCCTGTTCTTCATCTTTCTCTCCTCTACCCAGTGTCCCCTCCTCCTCTCCCTCCTACTCCTCCTCTTCCCTCTTCCCCCCACCGCCTCCTCTTCACCCTCCTCCTCCCTCAATTCCTTCCTCTCCACCCCGTCCTATGCCCCCTCCCCCCACGACCTGCCGCAGCGCGAACACACACACACTCACCAACTCCCCACCATTCCAATTCACTGCAGTCATTTAACAACCGACTCTTCCTGACTCCCACTCCACATACTAGCACACAGAGTGAACGCACACACACTCAAGCACGTACACACACACACACGCTTACAGGGCACAGGGTCAAATGGTGCTTCAGTATTGATCTGATATTTGTGTGTGTGTGTGTGTGTGTGTGTGTGTGTGTGTGTGTGTGTGTGTGTGTGTGTGTGTGTGTGTGTGTGTGTGTGTGTGTGTGTGTGTGTGTGTGTGTGTGTGTGTGTGTGTGTGTGTGTGTGTGTGTGTGTGTGTGGTTGAGACAGGAGGATCACTATTGCAGCAATATGACCTCCAGCTAATCTCTCAGAAGAGACGGAGGGAGAGAAATAAGAGAGGGAGGAGAGAGAAGAGAAAGAGAGAGACAAGAAGGAGAGAAAGAGAGTAAAAGAAAGAGGGAGGGGGAGAGAGAGAGGAGAGAGAGTGTGTGAAGTGTCTGCATGTGATTATGTCTGTCTCTGCACTGCTATTGCTGCAGCTGATGATGGAGACAAAGGGAATGGAAGCTTTTTCCTTTCTTTCTCTCTCTCTCTCTTTCTATTTCTCCCTCTCCTGTGCTGACCTTCTGTCTCTTACACTCTTTTACATTATTTTAGAGACGCTAGACACACACACAGACACAGGTGTGTGTGCTTACCCACACATGCAAGGTAGCCTTTCTTCATTTTCTGGCCTTTCTTGGTCAGTGTTTTGTTTTTCTGTTTTCTCAGTGCATTCCATTGTGGTGACTTCTCTCTGGCCAGGGGCGGAACATTCCACAGAAATGGCTGACCCACAATAACACACACACAGGCAGGAAGAGTGAACAAGGGTCTCCACCCTCGCTCAGCCAAATACAGTAGTCCTACACACACACACACATACACACACACACACACACACACACACACACACACACACACACACACACACACACACACACACACACACACACACACACACACACACGCACACACACACACACACACACACAACTTATCCATGTAATGACTCAGACACATACTGCTCATACAATCTCTAGCAATGTGTAGTCCCTGGTTTTCCCTCTCATATTTGCAGACCACATGCCTAAGGCAAACTGATACAGTTGCCATCTGCCTCTCTACCCCTCACACTCACACAGCCTAGTGACTGGGACTGGCACAGTTATTGTATTGTCGTGTATCCAACAATTAAAGACAAAAATCGTGAACAACAAAAAAAAGATAATCATCTTAATATTCATTTTAGGAGTAGGTGGGATACAACTTTGTATTCAAGTAGATATAGTTTTACCCTATAGCAGTTTTAAATGTTTACAGGAAATGGGTACATTTGGTAGTCATTTGACGAGTAGAACGGGAGGAGAAGCTTAATTTCCAAAAGTTAAAATGGTCAGAACCATTTTTTTTGTGTGTATTTTACCCCCTTTTTCTCCCAATTTCTTGATATCCAAATGCGATCCCATTACAATCTTGTCTCATCGCTGCAACTCCCCAAACGGGCTCGGGAGAAGCGAAGGCCGAGTCATGCGTCCTTCAACACATGACCCGCCAACCCGCGCTTTTTAACAACTGCCCTCTTAACCTGGAAGCCAGCTGCACCAATGTGTAGGAGGAAACATCGTTTATCTAACTATCGAAGTTAGCCTGCAGTCGCACGGTCCGCCACAAGGAGTCACTAGAGCGCAATGAGCCAAGTAAAGCCCCCCCAGCCAATCCTCTAACTCGGATGACGCTGGGCCAATTGTACACCGTCCTATGGTACTCCAGGTCGCGGCCGGTTGTGACACAGGCCGGGATCGAACCCGGGTCTGTATTGACGCCTCAGAACCATTCATTTTTGAGACAGGGGTGTTCCCAAAGCTGTGCTCTATTCATTAGGTATGTCATTGCTAATTTTCAAAAATGCATTATGATGCATTACTAGCTCAAAACATTTTAAAACAATTTTGACAATAACCAAGTCTATTTGCATGACAATTAACTGTTACACAAAATTCCATAATCCTCACAGCCCCACATACCTGTGTCTGTGTGCCCTGACTATTCACAACAGTGGAGGCTGCTGAGGGGAGGACAGCTCATAATAATGGCTGGAATGGAGTCAATGGAATGGTATCAGGCAAATCAAAGATGTGGTTTCCATGTGGTTGAAACCACTCCATTGACTTCATTCCAGACATTATTAGGAGCTGTCCTCCCCTCAGCAGCCTCCACTGACACACACAGGCATGTACACATACAGGTCCACAGGCATGTCATGCACGAACACACAAACAACTCCAACCCCTCCATCTGTCCAGAAACATATTGATAACAGACCGATGGTGTGTTTTAATAGTCCATCCTATTTTTGCCTCTTATTCTGTGTTTCCAGATCAGATTAGGGAATTAGTGGAGTATGAGGAGACAGTGCATAAATTTGACGACACCAGAGCCCCTGGATTACACTGTCTATCACCGCCACCTTGTGTTCAAGGGTGGTCTTGACAGTTACTCTTCCACATAGCGAATTTGCACAAATACCTGCTTTATTTCGTGCTGAATATGCAATGACAAATTATAAAATGTGCGAATAAAATAACTAGCTAGTTTAGTCGATTGAGTGTAGTCAACTTTGTTCTAAAGGCAGAAATTATCTGATTGGTTTCTAAAAGGTAAATGGGCGGAGTTTAACAGATGCACAACTTTTAAAAACAAGCGGAGGTATGAACTCAGAATCTTGTTAATTAAACTTTGACATACAAGTTGTAATGTTTTGAAATCATTATTGTGTCACAGATAAGTGTGACAATATCGCTAAAATACAACTAGTCGCCTGACTTGAAGCAAAGAATAATTAATCAGAGCAAGCTAGCTAGCTATGCATTTAGCAACCTCAAATTAATAAATAGAGCTAGCTAGGTAGCTAGTTGTCAAATCTACAAGTCAGCTAACATTTTCTTAATTGAAATGTTACATTTAATCAACTATATGAATTTAAGAAAATGGGGATGGACAGATAGCTAGCTAATTTTCCCCCAACATCGGGCACTCTCTAGCGGTTGGAGGATTAAATCACTTTGAGCTCAACATTTAAATGGCCTGGAAAATAACGGTATGTTTTGCAACTAAATACACCTTTCTAGCTAGCTGACCACCAATTTTCATTGCAGTTTATGTAAATTAAGTTATGTTTTGAGAGTTTTCAAAAAAGTTATATATATATATACACACACACACATACATACATACATACATACATACATACATACATACATACATACATACATCCATATAATTTAATATCCAACTTTTTACCTAAATTATTCAAACTCATATGTGAGTATTAAACTGTTATCTACTTTCTCAAAACAAAAGATGAATCTGTAAAACAAATAATGAGACAGTATTTGGTTACAACACTGAAGAAGATGATTTAATGATGAATTATTTTTAAGAGTACAGGAGGGCATACCGGGCTACGCAATGAAAAGTTGACATTCAAGTATTTTGTTTTTACTGGAAGGCTAGCCAACTAGTCAACTATCTAGTAAACACTTCGGATACGAGGCTGGTGTCTCTTTTTTAACAAAATTAAACATATATCTTGTAATTGAACAAAATAGTAAGATGGCGAATAACTGGGGGACCATGTTTTTATTTTTTTAAATGTAACCTTTATTTAACTAGGCAAGTCAATTACAAACAAATTCTTATTTACAATGACGGCTTATCCCGGCCAAACCCGGACCAATTGTGCGCCACCATATGGAACTCCCAATCACGGACGGATGTGATACAGTTTGAAACCGAACCAAGGACTGTAGATGCAGGGACCTCTTGCACTGAGATGCAGTGCCTTAGACAGCTGCGCCACTTGGGAGCCCATATACCGATAATATAGGACATATTTTTTTTGCTAAACCGCTTATCAAAAAGCTGATAGTAGTAGTATTTTCATTGAAATGCATTGATGGCTTGATCACAAGATAACGCTGTTGAATATACCGATAATATGATAATTACTAATGTTGAGTCATAGAATAGAGCTAGCTAGCTAGATCGCAAATATCAGTTAATCTGCTTCCATTTAATTTATCAGAATATTTAGTTGAATAAACTTAAACATTTCAATGGACTGTTATGCTTCACTGGGGGCAGAAACATAAAATGCTACGCTAAATGCAGCTTAGCTGAGCAGAGAGCTATTTCCTTAAATTGAATTATGAAATAGAAATCGCTAGCAAGTTAGGTGACAAATCTGCTAGTAAATCTGTTCGTTAAATAAGTGATATAAACCAGAAAAATTGTCTAGCTCTTTTTTATGATTCAACATTATCTACTTAACCAGCTAGTCCAGTTTAGTTTAGCATTTTACATTTCGGGAACCCAGGGCTAGTTCATTCCATTTGTTTTGTTTATTTAGCTTATTCCACAAAATACTGATGAAGTGGGCGATTACTTAATGGTATATTTGAGACCTAGCTAGCTAGCTTTATTCTATGACTCAACATTTAGTAAGAGATCTGCAAATCAACTAGCTCTGTTTATCTTAGCAATTTACATTTCTGTCCTCGTTTGTGTGCTTATTCAACTTAACATTTCAATAAAACAAATGTTAGCTGACTTTCTTGTATATTTGCTAGCTAGCTCCATTCACTAATTCAATATGAGTAGCTAATTCTGTAGCTATTCTGAGTTCAAACCTATTCCATGTTTCCAAAAGTTGTGCAACTGTTAAACTCTGACCATTGACCTTTTAGAAACCAATCGGATTTGTTCTTCCCTAAACCAATCAGATTATTTCTGCCCTAAGAACAACGTTGACTTCACTTCATAAAAACACGCACGTATGGCGTTACGTCATATGCACAGTCGACGTGCTTGAAAATGTACCTAGTCTACGTTTCACTTTCATTTTCAGAATTGCTGGAACTTCGCGAAGAGTTCTAGATGGAAAAGCACATATTTTTGCTCTTCAGAAATTAGCTGCGGATTCGGGCATCATTTAAGTGAGTAGCCCACCTACACAATGTATCCCCGGTGCGTGTAACGTTTATTAATCCAATTATCAAATAGGATTGTTCAATTTGAATAATAGAAACGGAGTTAAACATTTTCAATGTTGTAATTGACCTTGTCGTTTGAAAAGGGAAAGTAAAAATATTGGTGCTGTTAGGAAAACTGGGTGATTGTCAAATACATGGTTCTAGTGGACGCCACTAGGCTACTACAGTGCACAGGGCGAGACCCTATATTCATCCAAAATTATAATTGGTTGTGTATGGTCCGATCGGTCCTTTTACTCTTGACACATTGGCTTCCGGGTTAAGCGGGCAGGTGTTAAGAAGCGCTGTTTGTTATGTTTCAGAGGACGCATGACTCGATCTTCTTGTCCCGAGCCCGTTGGATGAGACAGGATATAATTTGTGGGGGAAAATAAATAAAGAACCAACACACACACACACACACACACATACCAGAGCAGACGGGAAAGCGAGTGCTACGATTCACGGACTTCGGCCCTTTAGAGGCGAAGTTGGGCACATATAACAGGCCGTCACTGTGCGCAAACACACACACATACATACATACATACATACAACTTCAGACTATAGGCATACACTCTTCTAATGGCCATGGTGCGTTATGAGCACAACCTGATGAAGAAACTCGTAGCTCTGTCACTGACTGAGAAGAGACCTGGGATTGAGTCCCTATCATTCTGCCCTCTGAAGTGGCTGTGTAGCAAACACCTTTCGTAGCCTACAGTAGTTTAGAAGTCTTAACATCTTGGCCTATGTGACGAAAGGAACGTTCAGAATAGGGGGTGTCAATAATCTTTGTGTAATGGCAACTTAACGACCATGGTGCTTTACTAACAGTAGTATTTCCCCCTTATGGCAACTATTCTAACGACTGTAAATAGTACATGAGCGCACCCAATGAAACAAATTATCTTGAGATATGTTGCTATGTCGAACTGCCTTCCAAATTTGCTACAACTGCTATTTTGCTGCCCATTACAAACCTACACTGGCCCACTATATTGAGAACCCATAACCTGTACGCTAACAGTAGGTTGCAGTGGGCAAGTGAAATTAAATGAGACTATAGTTTAACGGCATTATAGGTCTATAGGCCTATCCAATGACTGTGGGAGGGATTTTATGCAAACGTGTCTGTGGGACGAGAGGCAACTCAAGGACCACTCCTGCAAAGCAATGTAATTTAGGTGCTGTTTGAATATATTCATGGATGGATTCTCAGTTTCTTGAAAAACTTTTTGTATTTAGATCAATTATTATGTGGACACCTGCTCTTTTAGTATCTCATTCCAAAATCATGGGCATTATTATGGAGTTGCTACTAAAACAGTCTCCACTCTTCTGGGAAGGCTTTCCACTAGATGTTGGAACATTGCTGCGGGAACTTGCTTCCATTCAGCAACAAGAGCATTAGTGAAGTTGGGCACCAATGTTGGGCGATTAGGCCTGGCTCACAGTCGGAGTTCCAATTCATTCCAAGTGTGTTCAGTGGGGTTGAGGTCAGGGCTCTGTGCAGGCCAGTCAAGTTCTTTCACACTAATCTCAACAAACCATTTCTGTATGGACCTCGCATTGTGCGCAGGGGTATTGTCATGCTGAAATAGGAAAGTGCCTTACAGAAACTGTTGCCACAAAGTTGGAAGCACAGAATCGTCTAGAATGTCATTGTATGCTGTAGTTTTAAGATTTCCCTTCACTGGAACTAAGAAGCCTACCCCGAACAATGAAAATCAGACCCAGACCATTATTCCTCCTCCTCCAAACAAAGTTGGCACTATGCATTCGGCAGGTAGTGTTCTCCTGGCATCCGCCAAACTCTGATTCGACTGCCAGATGGTGAAGCGTGATTCATCACTCCAGAGAACGCTTTTCCACTGCTCCAGAGTCCAATGGTGGCGAGCTTTACACCACTCCAGCTGATGCTTGGCATTGCGCATGGTGATCTTAGGCTTGTGTGCGGCTGCCATGGAAACCCATTTCGTGAAGCTCCCGTCGAACAGTTATTGTGCTGGCATTGCTTCCAGAGGCAGTTTGGAACTCGGTAGTGAGTGTTGCATGGACAGACAATTTTTACGCGATTCAGCACTCGGTGGTCCCATTGTATGAGCTTGTGTGGCCTAGATGTTTCCACTTTACAATAACAGCACTAGCAGGGCAGAAAATTGACCAACTGGCTTGTTGGAAAGATGACATCCTATGACGGTGCCACGTTGAAAGTCACTCTTCAGTAAGGCCATTCTACTGCCAATGTTTGGCTATTGAGATTGCATGGCTGTTTGCGTGATTTCAATGTGCTTGATTTTATACACCTGTCAGCAATGGGTGTGGCTTAAAATAGCCAAATCCACTAAATTGAAGGGGTGTCGACATACTTTTGTATACACAGTGTATATTAGATCAATGATCATAGGCTATAGAAATAATCACTGATCTGACATCACTTGGTTGGTAGCCTAGCATAGGTTATCCCAAATCAGGAGCATCGTCTCCATTATAGGCAATGCATTTATCTCAGTTATACCGCTAACTTAGGCTACTTGTTCACCATACAGAAGCTAGTGTCTCGACCTTTAACAGGTTATAACAATGGACCGTAACATTGCTGTCTCAGACGCTGCTTTACCTGAACCCCTGCCCCAAGATGTTCATCACAGGGGTTCGGGGGGCAACTCGTGAGTCGACAGGGACACGCAATAGATCTCGGCACAATCTGTGCATTAGGCTACATTCACCAGATAACAAGCCTATGAGGCTACTTCATTGGATGTTTACATAAAACACAATGCCATTACGCACAGATTTGTAAGTTTACCTTCCATTTCGACTTATAGGCTAGGCGTAGCTGTTAGACTTTCTATATGCGCGGTGTTGGCATACGCAGGGGTTTGAAGATAACATTGTAGCGAAGGGCAGTCTGACAGCAACTGATGTACGCAACTCCGTGTCTCTTCACAGTCAGTGACCGTACCAAGAGAGTTAACCCCATTCAGTGTCCTGACAACGCACGATGGCCGTTAGAATGGTATAGCATTGCTTCGGAGATACCTTGTGTTTCTGTGTGTGTGTGTGTGTAAGTGCGGACTGTGACCAGAAATCAACCCTAGCATTTCTAACACACTGGGCCATGTTTTTCCTCAAGGCCCCTCACACCAGCCCATTTATTTCCTTGTAGCCCCCAGTATTAGCCAGATAATGATATTTTTGTGCAAAAACATGCCCAAAATGCCAAATGGCCAATCCACCCCTGCCACTAAATTAACATCCACCACCCACACTCCTCTATGAGATGAAGTGTGCATGACTTTAGAGATACAGGCAGCAATGTGATACACTAACCACCACACTGTTGTTACTTTGCTCACCCCCTCAGACCATTAACATATTTAGCAAAAAGGAACATTCATAACTTATACCAGTGATTAAGATATTCTTAGCAGGATAATGTTAAACTTGCATGCATGATTTCAGACATCAACTCAAAGTTTTGAACTGTTGTAAATGTAGCCTACACACAATTTCCTTTTTCTCAGAGTGGAAAAATAAGATCTCACCCAGATGAACCAACATATATAATGGTTCCATCTGAGTGTAGGCCATGAGACCACAATGCACTGCAGCGCTGCAGAGCGTCATGGAAACTCCCTCTCTGTGTGGGCAGAAAGCAGGAAGTGGTGTGATTCTCAGAAACAGGTTTAGGTTTAGAAGTGATATACACACATCAGAATGAAAATAAATGCACAAAAGAAGACATTGTAATCACTTGATTTCTGGAATAGGCTCTTTGAGGATTTTGTTTTTAGCCTTCACCTCCAAGTCAGTCATGAGTCATCCCAGGTTTCAGCATCCCTTAGGTAGAAATAAGTCAGAGTTAGAATCTGTCATTTACAGCTTTATTATTGAGTAAAACATGAATACACAGTAGCAGTTTTTGTTTGCTTGTAAATAATTGTTTTCCTTGATCATTTGCACACAAAAAAACAAGTTAGACCGGCCCATCCGGGTAAAAACTGATCAGCCAATCCGCCCCTGTGTGTGTGTGTGTGTGTGTGTGTGTAACAGTATATCTTTAGACCGTCCCCTCGCCCATACCCGGGCGCGAACCAGGGACCCTCTGCACACATCAACAACAGTCACCCACGAAGCATCGCTCCACAAAAGCCGCGGCCCTTGCAGAGCAAGGGGAACTACTACTTCAAGGTCTCAGAGCAAGTGACGTCACCGATTGAAACGCTATTTAGCACAAACCACCGCTAACTAAGCTAGCCGTTTCACATCCGTTACATGTGTCACAACCTGACCTTAGTATTCTTTGTTTTCTTTATTATTTTGGTCAGTGGTGGGCCTGGTGCCTGGGCCTTCAGTGAGGTCCTACACATTCCCACCCGAATTAATCCACCTCTTATTACCACCATTATGATGCCATGGCTCTAGACACTATACATTTAGACAGAAACGCAGTATAACCAGGCGTTGAGTCACCTTGAAATTGACATTTTTATTCAGAGAATTGCAGGGGAAGAGTACAATACAGTACAGTTCAACTAATAGGCAAGAACATAGTCGAGTGCAACAGAGTTATATTAATATTCTTCTTCTATCCATTTCTGGTCCACAAACTTTGAGCTTTAAGTCCCCCCCAAAAAAATACAGTTCCTGTTTACCCAAAAACATGACACAATCAATGAGTCTTTTCAATATTTACCTATTTTTCTTCACCTTTTCATTGTGCAGCTCCGTTGCCCTGCGCGCTTGTTCGTTGAGCTGTAGATCCACTCGGGTGTCCCCAAAAGTTTTCAAAAGCACCATTGCTTGTAAGTGGCCAGCCATACTTTGGTGTCTCGTTGCTGCCTTGGTTAGACAACTCAAGTTTGCAAAGCCAGTGTGGCTCCAAACACCAAATCGATCACTTGCAAATAATAGGCATTCCCAGCAGTACAGTTTGCAGTGTTTCTCGGAGCCTGTGAGCCATTGATAGCGCTCGTAGTTGGAACTTTGAAAGTGGCGAACGAACCCCTTTCCCGCCTGTGACAGGCTTTGTAGCGTCGGCGTCGGGCGACCTCTCCTTACAATGTCTAACTTTTCTTGAAAAGTTCGTCTTGAGAATGGCGTTATAATTATATCCTCGACCAAATCGATATCTTCTCCTCCTTCCGCCATTGTGGGTTGAAAAAACAGCTTAGTAGTACGCAAATTAATTTGTTTATCAAATTCAGTTTCCTAGTTCTGAGGTTCTGCATAGACCTGCCCATAGGACTTGCCTCTCAATATTGGTAATCCAATCAAAAGATGTGCACGCACTACGCCTGCTAGCTGGCTCCTGTGTAACACTGGAGCCAGCTAGCAGGCGTACAATAGCCAACTCTAAAGCTGATTGGTTGACACTAAATTTTCATTTTCATTTCCATTCACTTTAAGCTACATTCTGAGTTTTTTGTTTTTTTACGTGTTATTTCTTACATTGGTACCCCAGGTCATCTTAGGTTTCATTACATACAGTCGAGAAGAACTACTGAGTATAAGAGCAGCGTCAACTCACCATCAGTACGACCAAGAATATGACTTTCGCGAAGCGGATCCTGTGTTCTGCCTTTCACCCAGGACAACGGAATGGATCCCAGCCGGCGACCCAAAAAAACGACTTCGTAAAAGGGGGAAACGAAGCGGTCTTCTGGTCAGACTCCAGAGACGGGCACATCGTGCACCACTCCCTAGCATTCTTCTCGCCAATGTCCAGTCTCTTGACAACAAGGTTGATGAAATCCGAGCAAGGGTAGCATTCCAGAGAGACATCAGAGACTGTAACGTTCTTTCCTTCACGGAAACATGGCTCACTGGAGAGACGCTATCGGAGTCTGTGCAGCCAGCTGGTTTCTCCACGCATCGCGCCGACAGAAACAAACATCTTTCTGGTAAGAAGAGGGACGGGGGCGTATGCTTCATGGTTAACAAGACGTGGTGTGGCCACAACAACATACAGGAACTCAAGTCCTTCTGTTCACCTGATTTAGAATTCCTCACAATCAAATGTTGACCGCATTATCTACCAAGGGAATTCTCTTCGATTATAATCACAGCCGTATATATTCCCCCCCAAGCAGACACATCGATGGCTCTGAACAAACTTTATTTGACTCTTTGCAAACTGGAATCCATATATCCTGAGGCTGCATTCATTGTAGCTGGGGATTTTAACAAGGCTAATCTGAAAACAAGACTCCCTAAATTGTATCAGCATATCGATTGCGCAACCAGGGCTTGAAAAACCTTGGATCATTGCTATTTTAACTTCCGCGACGCGTATAAGGCCCTGCCCCGTTCTCCTTTCGGAAAAGCTGACCACGACTCCATTTTGTTGATCCCTGCCTACAGACAGAAACTAAAACAAGAAGCTCCCGCGCTGAGGTCTGTTCAACGCTGGTCCGACCAATCTGATTCCACACTCCAAGACTGCTTCCATCACGTGGACTAGGATATGTTTCGTATTGCATCAAACAACAACATTGACGAATACGCTGATTCTGTGAACGAGTTCATTAGAACGTGCCTTGAAGATGTCGTTCCCATAGCAACGATTAAAACATTCCCAAACCAGAAACCGTGGATTGATGGCAGCATTCGCGTGAAACTGAAAGCGCAAACCACTGCTTTTAATCAGGGCAAGGTGACCGGAAACATGACCGAATACAAACAGTGTAGCTATTCCCTCCGCAAGGCAATCAAACAAGCTAAGCGTCAGTATAGAGACAAAGTAGAATCTCAATTCAACGGCTCAGACACAAGAGGTATGTGGCAGGGTCTACAGTCAATCACGGATTACAAAAAGAAAACCAGCCCCGTCACGGACCAGGATGTCTTGCTCCCAGGCAGACTAAATAACTTTTTTGCCCGCTTTGAGGACAATACAGTGCCACTGACACGGCCCGCAACCAAAACATGCGGACTCTCCTTCACTGCAGCCAACGTGAGGAAAACATTTAAACGTGTCAACCCTCGCAAGGCTGCAGGCCCAGACGGCATCCCCAGCCGCGCGCTCAGAGCATGCGCAGACCAGCTGGCTGGTGTGTTTACGGACATATTCAATCAATCCCTATCCCAGTCTGTTGTTCCCACATGCTTTAAGAGGGCCACCATTGTTCCTGTTCCCAAGAAAGCTAAGGTAACTGAGCTAAACGACTACCGCCCCGTAGCACTCACTTCCGTCATCATGAAGTGCTTTGAGAGACTAGTCAAGGACCATATCACCTCCACCCTACCTGACACCTTAGACCCACTCCAATTTGCTTACCGCCCAAATAGGTCCACAGACGATGCAATCTCAACCACACTGCACACTGCCCTAACCCATCTGGACAAGAGGAATACCTATGTGAGAATGCTGTTCATCGACTACAGCTCGGCATTTAACACCATAGTGCCCTCCGAGCTCGTCATCAAGCTCGAGACCCTGGGTCTCGACCCCGCCCTGTGCAACTGGGTACTGGACTTCCTGACGGGCCGCCCCCAGGTGGTGAGGGTAGGCAACAGCATCTCCACCCCGCTGATCCTCAACACTGGGGCCCCACAAGGGTGCGTTCTGAGCCCTCTCCTGTACTCCCTGTTCACCCACGACTGCGTGGCCACGCACGCCTCCAACTCAATCATCAAGTTTGCGGACGACACAACAGTGGTAGGCTTGATTACCAACAACGACGAGACGGCCTACAGGGAGGAAGGCCCTCGGAGTGTGGTGTCAGGAAAATAACCTCACACTCAACGTCAACAAAACTAAGGAGATGATTGTGGACTTCAGGAAACAGCAGAGGGAACACCCCCCTATCCACATCGATGGAACAGTAGTGGAGAGGGTAGTAAGTTTTAAGTTCCTCGGCGTACACATCACAGACAAACTGAATTGGTCCACCCACACAGACAGCATCGTGAAGAAGGCGCAGCAGCGCCTCTTCAACCTCAGGAGACTGAAGAAATTCGGCTGGTCACCAAAAGCACTGACAAACTTCTACAGATGCACAATCGAGAGCATCCTGTCGGGCTGTATCACCGCCTGATACGGCAACTGCTCCGCCCACAACCGTAAGGCTCTCCAGAGGGTAGTGAGTTCTGCACAACGCATCACCGGGGGCAAACTACCTGCCCTCCAGGACACCTACACCACCCGATGTCACAGGAAGGCCATAAAGATCATCAAGGACAACAACCACCCGAGCCACTGCCTGTTCACCCCGCTATCATCCAGAAGGCGAGGTCAGTACAGGTGCATCAAAGCTGGGACCGAGAGACTGAAAAACAACTTCTATCTCAAGGCCATCAGACTGTTAAACAGCCACCACTAACATTGAGTGGCTGCTGCCAACACACTGACTCAACTCCAGCCACTTTAATAATGGGAATTGATGGGAAATGATGTAAAATATATCACTAGCCATTTTAAACAATGCTACCTAATATAATGTTTACATACCCTACATTATTAATCTCATATGTATACGTATATACTGTACTCTATATCATCTACTGCATCTTTATGTAATACATGTATCACTAGCCACTTTAACTATGCCACTTTGTTTACATACTCATCTCATATGTATATACTGTACTCAATACCATCTACTGTATCTTGCCTATGCCGCTCTGTACCATCACTCATTCATATATCTTTATGTACATATTCTTTATCCCCTTACACTTGTGTGTATAAGGTAGTAGTTATGGAATTGTTAGCTAGATTACTTGTTGGTTATTACTGCATTGTCGGAACTAGAAGCACAAGCATTTCGCTACACTCGCATTAACATCTGCTAACCATGTGTATGTGACAAATCAAATTTGATTTGATTTGAAGCTCCGCACTGTTGATTCTGAAGGCTTGAGGGCAGATTTTAGACCCCTGGCAACACATGATGGCTGAATATGATTGGATAAAAGATCTAACATAAAGACCAGCCCTCCAAATCACAACCTGGGGCTGGAAGCAGTGCAACCAAGAGGAAAGCTATGAAATGAAGAGTGTAACTCTTACTCTGGGGAATAATTTAATACATATTTGTATTATATATTTTAAAAATATATATATTCTGATGATGTTTAGGCCAGCAGAGAAGGCCTTGCTGGCCCTGACGGCCCACCACTGATTTTGGTTAGGTCAGGGTGTGACGAGGGTGATATGTGTTTTTGTCCTGTCTAGGGTTTTTGTATGTTTATGGGGTTGTTTCTAGTCTAGGTGTTTTTATGTCTATGGTTGCCTAGATTGGTTCTCAATCAGAGGCAGCTGTTTATTGTTGTCTCTGATTGGGGACCATATTTAGGTAGCCATATTCCTTGGGTATTTGGTGGGTTATTGTCTATGTATAGTTGCCTGTGTCAGCACCAGTGGTTATAGCTTCACGTTTGTTTTGTTTAAGTGTTCTTCCTTTAATAAAGAGGAATGTATTCTAGTCACGCTGCGCCTTGGTCTCCTCGTTACAACGAACGTGACAGTGTGTGTGTGCCGCATTAATTTACCACTTTATAGTGTAGGCAAGGCTAATCTCACCAGCACTGAAGTGGTAGCGTCCAATTGATCCACAGATTTAAGAAATAACCGTTTTCCCAGCCACACCAATATTTCATTTTTAATTTTCGAACAAATAAAGGTAAATTCTAAAATTGGAAAAACATTATAAAATCTCAATTTTAATGGGTTGAAAAATTCAAAAATTTTCAACAGTTTTCTATTATTCAATTTGAATGAGAAAATTGAGAAATTGAAACTAATGTTCTATTTAATTTCATCAAGTGTATTAGACCATTTGACTGATAAGCGTTACACGGAGCTGAGTGCCATCTTCTGATGGTTATATTTATCAAAGTGTCAATGTGACAACATGATTATATAGATTTGTCTGCGTTCATTTTGGTGTTATTTCAAAGACAAACAAACTAAATGGTCCATTTTCGTGGAACAGTAATTTCAACAACGTTTTAGTTTTTCAAAGTCATTGTCTCGTGGTTAATTATAAAAATCTGAAGTAAAATGATAAAAATCTAAAAGTTAAAATTCATCAAGAGCATTTGCCTCTGTCATATGGACACATTGATACATTGTGGTCCATTAGTGGCTAAAGAAATGAAAGCATAGAAGGCCATTGCAGCAGTATGCCTATAACTTCCATCATCAAATAAGTAAAAGGCCTAAAACAGACAAAAACAGTAGAAAATATGATACATTCATCTCTCTTCTCTGCCTGTCTGCCTCCCTTTCGATCTGTTTTGTCTTGAGCTATTGCTAGTGAAGTTCAACATTGTATCAAATCATCACATTATATCAACTAGGCTATTCCGGGCCCTCAAAGTTTCCTGTGTCAGTGAGCTTGGGACAGAAAGCTGTTTTTATGACGTTTCCACTGGATATATGGATATCAGATCGTGATATTTTGCTCTATCACACCGAGGCTTGGTGATTATCGAGGCCGGGAGTGTTGTAAAGATTTTTCAAATACTGAGGAACTATCATTTCGACTGGATATTAAAAATACAGACTTTTTTGACTAATGTGAGGCGAATAAATTTGTTGGGGGGTACGGTGCATTCTGAAAGTATTCAGTCCCCTTGACTTTTCCCTCATTTTGTTACGTTACATCCTTATTCTAAAATGGATTGAATTGTTTGTTTTCCTCATCAATCTACACACAATACCCCATAATGACAAAGAAAAAAATGTTTTATAGAATTGTTAGTTTCTCCCATTCTTCTCTGCAGATCCTCTCAAGCTCTGTCAGGTTGGATGGGGAGAGTCGCTGCACAGCTATTTTCCGGTCTCTCCAGAGATGCTTGATCGTGTTCAAAGTCCGGGCTTTGGCTGGGCCACTCGAGGACATTGAGACTTGTCCCGAAGCCTAGACAACGCAGGAGTGGCTATGTTCTTAGGGTCGTTGTCCTGTTGGAAGGTTAACCTTCGCCCCCAGTCTGAGGTCCTGAGCGCTCTGGATCAGGTTTTGATCAAGATCGCTTTGTACTTTGCTCCGTTAATCTTTCCCTTGATCCTGACTAGTCTCCCAGTCCCTGCCTCTGAAAAACATCCCCACAGCGTGATGCTGCCACCACCATGCTTCCCCGTAGGTATGGTGCCAGTTTTCGTCCAGATGTGACGCATAGAGACAGAAAAATGGTTTAATTTGTTTATTTATTGCAACAGCACAAATAAATTCTTGCTGTTTTTTTTTTATTGCTGCACCCCTACATCTTGAGGTTATGAGAAAGTGCAGTTGTCTTAGGTCTGATATCTGATTGGAGGTTAACCTTACAGTAATGCCATTGGTCATCAACTTAGATGTTGAATCCAAACAACTCAGATGTTATAAAATGGTCTCAGATTCATTGTCCTTTACAATTTGTCAATTCAAGGGCTTTATTGGCATGGGAAACATGTGTTAACATTGCCAAAGCAAGTGAGGTAGATAATATATAAAGTGAATATATAAAGTGAAATAAACAATAAAAATGAACAGTAAACATTACACATACAGAAGTTTCAAAACAATAAAGACATTACAAATGTCATATTATATATATATATATATATATATACAGTGTTTATCTTTGTTCCTGACCAGCTGTGGTCACACACACACACACACATACACACTCTCTCTCTCTCTCTCTCTCTCTCTCTCTCTCTCTTATCACTCTCTCTCTGTCTCCTCCCCCCTTGAATGCCTTGTATGTAAATCCTTTCATTTTATAATGAGTCAGATAAACATTTTAGTAGACTTTGCATACAAATGACATAGTCTTATCATAGGTCACATGTGAGGTATATTTAATATAACCTACAGTATATGTTGATATGATAAAAATCACCCAGCATCAGGAGCAGACAGTATAAGCCTACTCCTGTCTCTCTGTCTATCTCCAGGTATTGCCGATCGTAACAACAGTTTCCAAATGAAAGCCGTCATGCAGAACAAGAACAGGGATCAGGGGGTTAAACGCAACCCAAACGGAGAGGTCCCTGTTGGAAACCTGGTCGACATTGACAAAACTTCGGTCACCAAATCACTGCACAGAGACAGTGAGAGAGAAAGGGAGAAAGAGGGGGATGGAAAGGCGGGTGGAGGAGGGGACGCAAATAGCGGGAAGGATAGAGGAAGGAAAAGAGACACGGAGGGAGCGAGGGGTGAGGAGGAGAAGAGGTCGTGCTGCTCTCAGAAGCTGAAGAAAGTCCCTCAGTGTCACGTGGAGCTGGAGCAGCTGTCCTTCAGCAGAACTCACAACGTCCTCATAGATGTAAGAGAGATAATTAAACCAGTGCAGATCAATAAAAAAAGCTTGCATCTAAAGTGACAGAGTGAACTGGAACGTTTACACTAAACAATTACTACAAAGAGTGTCTCTAACAGATCATTCATGTCTCTGTCTACCTCCCTATTCAGGTGAATGAGTTCCACCATAAAATGACATTAAAACCTCATTCTGGACGTCATGTGTGGCACAGTGACTTTGTTAAGATGCCCTGTTCACCAGAAAGCCTCATCAAGACTGGATGGGTGTGTTCATTGATTCGTTCATTTACTGATGATCGATACATTATTTGTCAATTGATTGGTTCATTGAACATTTGGTTGATTGGTTCATTGATTTATTTGTTTGTTGGCTAATTTATTGATTGGTAATTTGGTTAATTGACTTTTCCCAGGTAACCAGCTCTGAGCGAAGTCGGTGGGAGGTGGTCTCTAAACAGCTGGAGAGTCTGGCCAAGAAGACCACTGCATCAGTGGGTGACGTAGAGGTACGACACACACGCCTCCATTATCCTAACATTTCCTAACACGCCTCCATTATCCTAACATTTCCTAACACGCCTCCATTATCCTAACATTTCCTAACACGCCTCCATTATCCTAACATTTCCTAACACGCCTCCATTATCCTAACATTTCCTAACACGCTTCCATTATCCTAACATTTCCTAACACAAATCCATTATCCTAACATTTCCTAACATGCCTCCTCAGGTTAACCTGGGTTTGGGGTAACAGTTAAGGTAGGGGTTAGCATGTTTGACCAGTACTGTTTAACAATGATCTACATGTTTCTCTCCACTTAGAAAGCCATAAAGAAATACAACCCAAAGTATGAAGATCAATGGTCCTTTGATGCCCTGCATACCTTTGTTCAGGTCAGTTACCACTTCACTGTGAATGGTCAACTTGCCCTCCAAATACACCTCTGCTGTTTTCAATCAGGATCTCAGCGATCACTGCCTCATTGCCTGTATCCGCTATGGGTCCGCGGTCAAACGACCACCCCTCATCACTGTCAAACGCTCCCTAAAACACTTCTGCGAGCAGGCCTTTCTAATCGACCTGACCCGGGTATCCTGGAAGGATATTGACCTCATCCCGTCAGTCGAGGATGCCTGGTCATTCTTTAAAAGTAATTTCCTCACCAGCTTAGATAAGCATGCCCCGTTAAAAAAAATGCAGAACTAATAACAGATAAAGCCCTTGGTTCATTCCAGACCTGACTGCCCTTGACCAGCACAAAAACATCCTGTGGCAGACTGCAATAGCATGGAATAGTCCCCGCGATATGCAACTGTTCAGGGAAATCAGGAACCAATACACGCAGTCAGTCAGGAAAGCAAAGGCTAGCTTTTTAAAGCAGAAATTCGCATCCTGTAGCTCTAACTTCAAAAAGTTTTGGGACACTGTAAAGTTAGTACCTCAGCCACGCTCAAGGTACTAAACGATATCATAACCGCCATCGATAAAATACAGTACTGTGCAGCCGTCTTCATTGACCTGGCCAAGGCTTTCAACTCTGACAATCACCGTCTTCTTATCGGCAACTCAATAGCCTTGGTTTTTCTAATGACTGCCTCGCCTTGTTCACCAACTACTTTGCAGACAGAGTTCAGTGTGTCAAATCGGAGGGCATGTTGTCTGGACCTCTGGCAGACACTATGGAGGTACCACAGGGTTCAATTCTCGGGCCGACTCTTTTCTCTGTATACAGTGCCTTGCGAAAGTATTCGGCCCCCTTGAACTTTGCGACCTTTTGCCACATTTCAGGCTTCAAACATAAAGATATAAAACTGTATTTTTTTGTGAAGAATCAACAACAAGTGGGACACAATCATGAAGTGGAACGACATTTATTGGATATTTCAAACTTTTTTAACAAATCAAAAACTGAAAAATTGGGCGTGCAAAATTATTTAGGCCCTTTACTTTCAGTGCAGCAAACTCTCTCCAGAAGTTCAGTGAGGATCTCTGAATGATCCAATGTTGACCTAAATGACTAATGATGATAAATACAATCCACCTGTGTGTAATCAAGTCTCCGTATAAATGCACCTGCACTGTGATAGTCTCAGAGGTCCGTTAAAAGCGCAGAGAGCATCATGAAGAACAAGGAACACACCAGGCAGGTCCGAGATACTGTTGTGAAGAAGTTTAAAGCCGGATTTGGATACAAAAAGATTTCCCAAGCTTTAAACATCCCAAGGAGCACTGTGCAAGCGATAATATTGAAATGGAAGGAGTATCAGACCACTGCAAATCTACCAAGACCTGGCCGTCCCTCTAAACCTTCAGCTCATACAAGGAGAAGACTGATCAGAGATGCAGCCAAGAGGCCCATGATCACTCTGGATGAACTGCAGAGATCTACAGCTGAGGTGGGAGACTCTGTCCATAGGACAACAATCAGTCGTATATTGCACAAATCTGGCCTTTATGGAAGAGTGGCAAGAAGAAAGCCATTTCTTAAAAATATCCATACAAAGTTTGCCACAAGCCACCTGGGAGACACACCAAACATGTGGAAGAAGGTGCTCTGGTCAGATGAAACCAAAATTGAACTTTTTGGCAACAATGCAAAACGTTATGTTTGGCGTAAAAGCAACACAGCTGTACACACCATCCCCACTGTCAAACATGGTGGTGGCAGCATCATGGTTTGGGCCTGCTTTTCAAAAGGTGGCGCTACAAAGTATTAACTTAAGGGGGCTGAATAATTTTGCACGCCCAAGTTTTCAGTTTTTGATTTGTTAAAAAAGTTTGAAATATCCAATAAATGTCGTTCCACTTCATGATTGTGTCCCACTTGTTGTTGATTCTTCACAGAAAAATACAGTTTTATATCTTTATGTTTGAAGCCTGAAATGTGGCAAAAGGTCGCAAAGTTCAAGGGGGCCGAATACTTTCGCAAGGCACTGTATATCAATGATGTCGCTCTTGCTGCGGGCGATTCCCTGATCCACCTCTACGCAGACGACACCATTCTGTATACTTCTGGCCCTTCCTTGGACACTGTGCTAAGTAACCTCCAAACAAGCTTCAATGCCATACAACACTCCTTCCGTGGCCTCCAACTGCTCTTAAACGTTAGTAAAACCAAATGCATGCTTTTCAACCGTTCGCTGCCCGCACCCGCCCGCCCGACTAGCATCACCACCCTGGATGGTTCCGACCTTGAATATGTGGACATCTCTATAAGTACCTAGGTGTCTGGTTAGACTCTCCTTCCAGAGTCATATTAAACATCTCCAATCCAAAATCAAATCTAGAGTCAGCTTTCTATTTCGCAACAAAGCCTCCTTCACTCACGCTGCCAAACTTACCCTTGTAAAACTGACTATCCTACCGATCCTCGATTTCAACGATGTCATCTACAAAATAGCTTCCAATACTCTACTCAGCAAACTGGATGCAGTCTATCACAGTGCCATCCGTTTTGTTACCAAATCACCTTATACCACCCACCACCGCGTCCTGTATGCTCTAGTCGGCTGGCCCTTGCTACATATTCGTTGCCAGACCCACTGGCTCCAGGTCATCTAAGTCTATGCTAGGTAAAACTCCGCCTTATCTCAGTTCACTTGTCACGATAACAACACCCACCTGTAGCACACGTTCCAGTAGGTATATCTCACTGATCATCCCCAAAGCCAACACCTATGGCCTATTTATTGCCTACCTCATACCTTTTGCACACAATGTATATAGACTTTCATTTTTCTACTATGTCATTTACTTGTTTATTGTGTTGTCTTGTTTATTGTTTACTCCATGTGTAACTCTGTGTTGCTGTCTGTTCACACTGCTATGCTTTATCTTGGCCAGGTCACAGTTGTAAATGAGAACTTGTTCTCAACTAGCCTACCTAGTTAAATAAAGGTGATTTTTTTAATATTTTATTTTGTTACATATATTCTCCTTTCCCTCTTCTCTAGAAATCACCCAAAGAAGAGAAATTCTACATGTCTGTTTTTCCTAAGATAGCAGAGCTGGCCTCCAGCCTGCCTCACTATATCAAGAAGGTAACAACATAGGAACTGCATTATGTACACTATATAGGGTAGAGAGGTAGTGTACTATGTAGTGTGGCAGACCAGGTCGTTTGGTCAAGACGTTTACACAGATCAGACACGGACAGAGTAGGATTAGCTCGGTTTCAAGGGTGTTTATTTAAATAATAAATCAAAAAAAGAAAAGGATAGGTCTCCCCCATGAGACCCTCTCTCGGATACCGTCTTCTGGGCTCCGGGTTTTGCTGTATCCTGACAGGATCAAAACTGCACTCACTCCTGTTACCTCTGTAACTGTACCCAACTATACGGGAGTCCTTTCTTCCCCCACTCTCCCTGTGTGCTGCCCTTCTGGCAGCTTTATGGGCCTCACAGCTGGTGAGCAATCAGCCCTTGATTACTCACCAACCCCAATCAGCCCCAATTAGTCCTGGCCGGAGAACCCGTCAAGACCTGGCACGTCCAGCAGATGGAGCCATTGCCTCGTGATATACACCATCTGTCACCAGGCCTCGATGAGTCTCCCCCTGGTGGCTGACCTGCTGTATGCCCCCCCCTTTAGCTCTGTCGGGGAGGGGACTGTCATCAGTGCGACGTATGACTCCCTTCTCGATAGGGTATCCGCCTTTCCATGCTTCGCCCCTGACCTGCTGTATGCCCCCCCCCCCCCCCTTTAGCTCTGTCGGAGAGGGGAGGGGACTGTCATCAGTGCGACGTACGTCTCCCTTCTCGATAGGGTATCCGCGTCGAATAAGCT
This sequence comes from Oncorhynchus clarkii lewisi, assembly GCF_045791955.1. Taxonomy (NCBI): domain Eukaryota; kingdom Metazoa; phylum Chordata; class Actinopteri; order Salmoniformes; family Salmonidae; genus Oncorhynchus; species Oncorhynchus clarkii. The sequence continues at coordinate 16,171,299 of NC_092151.1, forward strand.
TATGTCGTTCACACCCCGGAAATCATTACAGAAGTGGAGGCTACCGTCCAGTTTGGGCACCAACATGATGGGGCTGCACCATGCATTGAGACTCTTTTAATGACCCACATTCCTCAGCATAGGTTCCACTTCTTGTTTCACAAACCTTCCTTCGCGGTTCTGGAATCAGATATGGCCTCTTTCGTACCATTTCCCCGGGCCGGGTACGGATGTGGTGTTCAATGAGGGTAGTGCAGCCCGACTTCTCGGAGAACACCGCCATGTTCCGATCGACAAGCTCCCTGAGCTCTTGTTTCTGGACTGGGTCGAGGTCCTTGTTGCTTGGGACCAGTGGGTTTCGGAAGTGGGCCTTTGGGGCAGTCATTTGACACTCCAGGCAGCTGCAACAGTAGTCTTCCATGGTCCTCCTCATCCCGGGCCAGTGGAACCGGGCAGCGATCCGTTCCCGGGTCTTCTCCATTCCCAGGTGTGCCCCCAACAGGTGGGTGTGGGCCAGCTGAAGACCGGTTCCCACGTACCGTTGGGGCAGCAACAATACTTCTCGAAGTTCCCCCTGTTGGCGTGAAACCTGATACAAAAGGTTATTCTTGATCTGGAAATGGAGGTATCGCCAGTCACTCACCCCCAGACGTAGCAGTCCATCCACCGCTACCCCTTGGGCTGCGGCGGCTTTCAAGTTACGATCCTCCCACTGGGCCGTCCCGAATTGTCCCCATCTGGCAACTCCCTTGTGGCGTCACGATGTTGGACACATTGGATACCACTTTGTGTCCCCTTGAATACAGGAAATGGACATCTCCCTACCACGATCAGTCTCCTGGTTCAGCAGGCTCTTGGTTACGAGGGTAACCATACTTCCGGAGTCCAATAGAGCTTCCGTGTCGTGTCCGTCAACATTCACCGGGACCATGGGTGCAGTTGATTCGTGGTGTGACCAACAGGAGGTGACAGTTCACTGCATAACCCACTTTACCTCCGGGGCTTGCTGATGGCATAGACTCCTCTCGAGCCGGGCAATTCCAGGCAATGTGTCCCCTGGCGCCACACTCAAAAAAACACCTCCTTTGGTCTCCATCTACCTGGGGTCGTCGGTGGCGGGTTGGCCCTATCCCAGCCGTCTCTCCAGGGGTTTTCCGTCCTTTGGCCCTGTCGATTGTTGGTTCGGGGTCCACAGCAGTGGGGCTGTCTTTCCGACTCCTCGCACGGGTCGCCAACTCGGCCTGGCTCCCACTCAGCAGGGCCTGAGTGTTCTGATGCGTCTCCACTGCTTCCAGGAGGCCCTCCAAAGTATGGGTCGTGGGTTAGTGCCCGTAGGAAGTGATCCAGGACCACTTTGTCTAGGATGGAGAGGGTGGATACGTCGGTTAGGAGCCACACCTTGGTAACGCGCAGTAGGTCGCTCATCTGGGCTCGGGGGGATGTGTTGGGTACGAACCTCAAGTCGTGGAACTGTTGTGGGCCAGGCTGTACCCGTAGCGGCGGAGTATCTCCCGTTTGAGTCCGTCGTAGTTAGCTGCCTGTTCGTCGTTCAGGTCCCAATACGCCTTTTGGGCATTCCCAGAGAGGAACGGGGCCAGCAGACTTGGCCATCCTTCCCGTAGCGCTGTCCGTTCAAACGTACAGAGGTATGTTTCTGTCATCGTCTTCCATTAGCTTGATTAAAAATTGGTTGGGATGTGATTCAGGAGACGCTCCTCCTTGCAGCTTCCTGATTTCCTCAACGAGGCAGATGTTTTGTAATCGCTGTTCCTCCAGCTTTCGTTCCTGAACCGCCTGTTGTGCTTGTTGGACCCGGACGAACTCAGCTATCAACTCGTCCATGCTGATGCTGTGTAAATGTCAACCCTGATCTGACCACGTTATCAGAGTGCCCTCATTCTCCACCACTTGTGGCAGACCAGGGGGTTTGGTCAAGACGTTTACACAGATCAGACACGGACAGAGTAGGATTAGCTCGGTTTCAAGGGTGTTTATTTAAATAATGAATCAAATTAAGAAAAGGATAGGTCTCCCCCATGAGACCCTACAGAGGTAGTGGACTATGTAGGGTACACATTGTAGAGGTACTGAATGTGTGTTCTCAGTCTGATAAATGTGTGTGTGTGTGTGTGTGTGTGTAGGCTATCCCTCTACTCAAGAAGGGCCAGACTCAGTCCATCACGTTGTCCCAGAGTCAGATAGCTTGTCTGCTGGCCAACGCCTTCTACTGCACCTTCCCCCACCGCAACTCTCCCAACCCCAGAGCAGAGTACCACAACTACCCCACCATCAACTTTAACAGGTCAGAACACACACACAACACACTCCACTGAAGACCCACAGACATAGAGACAAACACAAAGTATTCCAACTTCAACAGAGGATAACATGTGACCACTCAATCTCTCTGTGTTGTCAGTCTGTTTGAAAAGTGGTCTGAGAGGAAGAGAGAGAAGCTGAGAGCCCTCCTTCATTACTTCCACACTGTCACAGACCCAGGTACGTTATTACCACACACTACTATAGTCACTATAATGACTGGAATACAAGTGCTGTAGTGTACTGTAGGGTACAGAATGTAGGTTACAGGAACCTATTTAAGACCGTCTGATGAGTGTCGATGAGGAATACCCTCTGATAATAGTTGCTGTGGGAACCAGGTTTACCTGTCTGAACTTTGACCCTTGTTGCCATGACAGCGACCAGGCCCAGTGGACTGGTGACCTTTGAGAGGCGCTACATCAGAGACAGAGACATGCCCCACTGGGGGAGGTACACACACTCACTCACTCACACACGCTCACTCGCTCACTCACTCACTCACTCCTAATATGTCCCCTCTTGTCTTTCTCTGTGTGTCAGTTGTAAGGAGACTGTTCCTAAACTCCAGGTCAGCTCAGCAGGCTGCATAGAGGAACAGGGAGCAGGGATGTTACAGGTTGGTGACATCTACTGGCTTGTGTGTGTGTAACACTGTATAAGTGTGTGTTTGTGAATTTTTGTGTGTGTGTGTGTGTGTGTAATGCTGTATGTGTTTGTGAGTGTGTAATGCTAAGAGTGTGTGTGTGTGTGTGTTGCAGGCGGACTTTGCCTGTAACATGATAGGAGGTGGAGTGTTGGGCTCAGGTCTGGTTCAGGAGGAGATTCTGTTCCTGATGAACCCTGAACTCATCGTATCTCGACTCTTCACTGAGAGACTAGGAGACAATGAGTGTCTCTTCATCACAGGTGTGTGTGTGTGTGTGTGTGTGTGTGTGTGTGTGTGTGTGTGTGTGTGTGTGTGTGTGTGTGTGTGTGTGTGTGTGTGATCACAGGTTATCTCATCTCCCTTTCACTCCGTCACATTCTCTCTCTCTTTCTCTGTCTCTCTCTCTCTCTGTCTCTCTCTCTCTCTCTCTCTCTCTGTAGGTTCTCAACAGTTCAGTCAGTACAGTGGCTACAGTGACACTTTTAAGTGGGAAGGGCCTCACAGAGACGACTTTGAGAGGTGAACACTCACACTCACACTCACACACTCACACACTAAAGTCCCTGATTGCTCTGCCTGTGTTTTCAGGGATGAGTGGCAGAGGCTACACAGACAGATTGTGGCCATGGATGCTCTCCACTTCAGACACCAGAGAGAACAGTACAACATGAAACAGGTCACCAGGGAACTCAACAAGGTGAGAGCCAACCCTCCTCTCCTGTAGGGGCCAGATTACAGCTGATTAGTAGAATCAGGTGTGCTAGCTAGAGCAGGGCTGGAGATAAATCTGATGTCGGTGGTGTCCTGTAATATCCTCCCTCAGGCGTACTGTGGCTTTAAGGCAGATGACAACACTTACCCAGACTTCCTTCCTGACATCGCCACAGGAAACTGGGGCTGCGGAGCCTTCAATGGAGACCCCAAACTTAAAGGTATCCCTAACTGTTAACCCCTTACTTAAAGGTACCCCTAACTGTTAACCGCTAACCCTTGACCCTTAAGTTAAATGTACCACTAACTGTTGACCCTGGCTCCTAACTCCCAAACAATAACTCAACTCTACCCACAGGATATTCCACATAGACCCACTCTGAAAATTCACAAATTATACTGTGATTGGTTGTTTTTCCCCTCCCAGCTCTGGTCCAGCTGATGGCTGCAGCCAGGGCCAAGAGGGGCGTGGCCTTCTTCACATTCAATAACTTCATCTTGGAGAGAGAGCTGCAGGACATGCACCACCTACTGGTCACACACAGAACTACAGTGGGTGAGTTAGTACACACAGAACTACAGTGGGTGAGTTAGTACACACAGAACTACAGTGGGCGAGTTAGTACACACAGAACTACAGTGGGCGAGTTAGTACACACAGAACTGCAGTGGGCGAGTTAGTACACACAGAACTGCAGTGGGCGAGTTAGTACACACAGAACTGCAGTGGGCGAGTTAGTACACACAGAACTGCAGTGGGCGAGTTAGTACACACAGAACTGCAGTGGGCGAGTTAGTACACACAGAACTGCAGTGGGCGAGTTAGTACACACAGAACTGCAGTGGGTGAGTTAGTACACACAGAACTGCAGTGGGTGAGTTAGTACACACAGAACTGCAGTGGGTGAGTTAGTACACACAGAACTGCAGTGGGTGAGTTAGTACACACAGAACTGCAGTGGGTGAGTTAGTACACACAGAACTACAGTGGGTGAGTTAGTACACACAGAACTACAGTGGGTGAGTTAGTACACACAGAATTACTACACTCCAGAGTATGTGATCTTGAGTTGAGTGGTCAGGAATCCCGCTCATTGCTCCTGGAGCACTGCTCTGGCGCTCCATCTCCTTTCCAACCGCTCCGCTAAAAACCGCTCTGCTCTCAAAAAATAAATGCTGCTCTTAATTCGCTCCATTCATTAAAATCACAATTGAACCAAAACCCATCTATTGTAACTACCTGGACCTACAGTACCATTTGGTTTTGAAGGATTGAAACCAAACCATTTGATTTGAATGAAAAGTATTTTAATACAAAGAAATACATTGTGAAGCATTTGCAAGTGCGACACAATTGGCTGGTAGGGACATAAAGTGTTCAACATTTAAACAACATTTTGATCTATTAAATCATTATAGTCTATACATTGCACATATAGGCTGTGACTTACTTACAATTAAATACAAATTAAACGAAAAATGCCTTATTAGACTCAGTCTACAGTGCCTTTAAATTCATTTTTAGAACACAAGTTTGGCCAGTCTGCGGCTTCAGGCTCATGTGATGGTGCCTGGAGTCCAGAAGCACAGGGTACCCTCGCTGCACTTGCAGAGCCGCTGGGGATGCTAACACCCTTTTGGCCACTCTTGCCATCCTGGGCAGAGATGCAGAGTTGTTGTTTTTTTTCTCTCTCTAAGTAGTCCTAAAGGTTTTTAGGCAAAATAACCCAATCAAAAGGGAAGCTCTTTGAAATTGGGAATATGCCAGGCCTATTGGGCCAAAATCAATGATGGCCTATTGTATAGATAATAGAACAAAAATGACCTAAACTTTTAAGAGGTCAGATTTTTTGTCCTTAGAGATTCCACAATGATTATTTAGTTGTGGACACCACATCAACACACTCCCTCTCTTGCTCTTGGTTCTCACCTTTGTAAGTCACCTTGATTTTGCACCTGTGTGTTTTATCAGTTTCTTTATGAAAATATTTAGTAGCTAAAGCAAGTGGCTATAGCAGCACACAAGTAGACTACAAATGCATGCTGGGCCGGGGGCGTGCCCTGAGCTCCTGAAGTGAGCAAAATTGGAGCGGGCGAGAAGGCTGACGCTCCAGCCTTTGGGAATCTCACTCTGCGCTCCAGTCAAATTGGGCAGCCTCCGCTCCTCACTCCGCTCCAGCTCCACTCTGCTCACTTACAGTTGAAGTCGGAAGTTTACATACACCTTAGCCAAATACATTAAAACTCAGTTTTTCACAATTCCTGACATTTAATGAGAGTAAAAATTTGCTTTATTAGGTCAGTTAGGATCACCACTTTATTTTAAGAATAAAGAATGTGAAATGTCAGAATAATAGTAGAGAGTGATTTATTTCAGGTTTAATTTCTTTCATCACATTCCCAGTGGGTCAATTAGTATTTGGTAGCATTGCCTTTAAATTGTTTAACTTGGTTCAAACGTTTCGAGTAGCCTTCAAGCTTCCACCAATAAGTTGGGTGAATTTTGGCCCATTCCTCCTAAGACAGAGCTGGTGAAACTGAGTCAGGTTTGTAGGCCTCCTTGCTCGCACATGCTTTTGTGATGCTCCAATAATTTGACTTTGTTGTCCTTAAGGCATTTTGCCACAACTTTGGAAGTACAGTGCCTTGCGAAAGTATTCGGCCCCCTTGAACTTTGCGACCTTTTGCCACATTTCAGGCTTCAAACATAAAGATATAAAACTGTATTTTTTTGTGAAGAATCAACAACAAGTGGGACACAATCATGAAGTGGAACGACATTTATTGGATATTTCAAACTTTTTTAACAAATCAAAAACTGAAAAATTGGGCGTGCAAAATTATTCAGCCCCCTTAAGTTAATACTTTGTAGCGCCACCTTTTGCTGCGATTACAGCTGTAAGTCGCTTGGGGTATGTCTCTATCAGTTTTGCACATCGAGAGACTGAAATGTTTTCCCATTCCTCCTTGCAAAACATCTCGAGCTCAGTGAGGTTGGATGGAGAGCATTTGTGAACAGCAGTTTTCAGTTCTTTCCACAGATTCTCGATTGGATTCAGGTCTGGACTTTGACTTGGCCATTCTAACACCTGGATATGTTTATTTTTGAACCATTCCATTGTAGATTTTGCTTTATGTTTTGGATCATTGTCTTGTTGGAAGACAAATCTCCGTCCCAGTCTCATCTATTTTGCAGACTCCATCAGGTTTTCTTCCAGAATGGTCCTATATTTGGCTCCATCCATCTTCCCATCAATTTTAACCATCTTCCCTGTCCCTGCTGAAGAAAAGCAGGCCCAAACCATGATGCTGCCACCACCATGTTTGACAGTGGGGATGGTGTGTACAGCTGTGTTGCTTTTACGCCAAACATAACGTTTTGCATTGTTGCCAAAAAGTTCAATTTTGGTTTCATCTGACCAGAGCACCTTCTTCCACATGTTTGGTGTGTCTCCCAGGTGGCTTGTGGTAAACTTTAAACGACACTTTTTATGGATATCTTTAAGAAATGGCTTTCTTCTTGCCACTCTTCCATAAAGGCCAGATTTGTGCAATATACGACTGATTGTTGTCCTATGGACAGAGTCTCCCACCTCAGCTGTAGATCTCTGCAGTTCATCCAGAGTGATCATGGGCCTCTTGGCTGCATCTCTGATCAGTCTTCTCCTTGTATGAGCTGAAAGTTTAGAGGGACGGCCAGGTCTTGGTAGATTTGCAGTGGTCTGATACTCCTTCCATTTCAATATTATCGCTTGCACAGTGCTCCTTGGGATGTTTAAAGCTTGGGAAATATTTTTGTATCCAAATCCGGCTTTAAACTTCTTCACAACAGTATCTCGGACCTGCCTGGTGTGTTCCTTGTTCTTCATGATGCTCTCTGCGCTTTTAACGGACCTCTGAGACTATCACAGTGCAGGTGCATTTATACGGAGACTTGATTACACACAGGTGGATTGTATTTATCATCATTAGTCATTTAGGTCAACATTGGATCATTCAGAGATCCTCACTGAACTTCTGGAGAGAGTTTGCTGCACTGAAAGTAAAGGGCCTAAATAATTTTGCACGCCCAATTTTTCAGTTTTTGATTTGTTAAAAAAGTTTGAAATATCCAATAAATGTCGTTCCACTTCATGATTGTGTCCCACTTGTTGTTGATTCTTCACAAAAAAATACAGTTTTATATCTTTATGTTTTGAAGCCTGAAATGTGGCAAAAGGTCGCAAAGTTCAAGGGGGCCGAATACTTTCGGCACTGTATGCTTGGGGTAATTGTCCATTTGGAAGACCCATTTGCGACAAAGCCTTAACTTCCTGACTGATGTCTAGAAATCTTGCTTCAATATATCCACATAATTTTCCTTCCTCGTGATGCTGTCTATTTTGTGAAGTGCACCAGTCCCTCCTGCAGCAAAGCACCCCCACAACATGATGCTGCCACCCTCGTGCTTCACGGTTGGGATGGTGTTCTTTGGCTTGCAAGCCTCCCCCTTTTTCCTCCAAACATAATGGCCAAACAGTTCTATTTTTGTTTCATCAGACGAGAGGATATTTCTCCAAAAAGTACAATCTTTGTTCCTATGTGCAGTTGCAAACTGTAGTCTGGCTTTTTTATGGCTGTTATGGAGCAGTGGCATCTTCCTTACTGAGCGGCCTTTTAGGTTATGTCGATATAGGACTCATTTTACTGTGGATATAGATACTTTTGTACCTGTTTTCTCCAGCATCTTCACAAGGTCCTTTGCTGTTGTTCTGGGATTGATTTGCACTTTCCGCACCAAAGTACGTTCATCTCTAGGAGACAGAACGCGTCTCCTTCCTGAGCGGTAGGACGGCTGCGTGGTCCCATGGTATTTATACTTGCGTACTATTGTTTGTAGAGATGAACGTGGTACCTTCAGGCGTGTGGAAATAGCTCCCAATGATGAACCAGACTTGTGGAGGTCTACAATTTTTTTTCTGAGGTCTTGGCTGATTTCTTTTGATTTACCATGATGTCAAGCAAAGAGGCACTGAGTTTGAAGGTAGGCATTGAAACACATCCACAGGTACAGGTACACCTCCAATTGACTTAAATTACTATCAGAAGCTTCTAAAGCCATGACATAATTTTCTGGAATTTTCCTAGCTGTTTAAAGGCACAGTCAACTTAGTGTATGTAAACTTCTGACCCACTGGATTTGTGATACAGTGAAATAATCTGTCTGTAAACAATTGTTGGAAAAATTACTTGTGTCATGCAGAATGTAGATGTCCTAACCGACTTGCCAAAACTATAGTTTGTTAACAAGACATTTGTGGAGTGGTTGAAAGGCGAGTTTTAATGACCCCAACCTAAGTGTATGTAAACTTCCGACTTCAATAGTGCTCTGATACACACAGACCTACAGAGGGTGAGTTAGTACACACAGAACTACAGTGGGTGAGTTACCATAGTACAGACAGATCTACAGTGGGTGAGTTACCATAGTACAGACTCAGATCTACAGTGGGTGAGTTACCATAGTACAGACTCAGATCTACAGTGGGTGAGTTACCATAGTACAGACTCAGATCTACAGTGGGTGAGTTACCATAGATAGTAGACACTAGGAACTACAGCGGGTGAGTAACTATAGTAACTACACTGAACAAAAATATAAACGATACATGCAACAATTTCAAAGATTTTACTAAGTCACAGTTCATAAAATGAAATCAGTCAATTGAAATACATTCATTAGGCCCTAATCTATTGATTTCACATGACTGGGAATACAAATATGCATCTGTTGGTCTACAGTTGTGTACAGATCTTTGCGACATGGGGGGGGGCATTATCATGCTGAAACATGAGGTGATGGCGGCAGATGAAGGGCACAACAATGGGCCTCAAGATCTCATCCGTGAATGGCTCACTTCTCCAGTGTGCCAGTGGCCATCGAAGGTGAGCATTTGCCCACTGAAGTTGGTTACAACGCCAAACTGCAGTCAGGTCAAGACCCTGGTCAGGACGACGAGCACGCAGATGAGCTCCCCTGAGGCGGTTTCTGACAGGTTGTACAGATATTCTTCGGTTGTGCAAACCCAGAGTTTCATCAGCTGTCCGGGTGGCTGGTCTCAGACGATCCCGCTGGTGAAGAAGCCGGATGTGGAGGTCCTGGGCTGGCGTGGTTACATGTGGCCTGCGATATTGAGGCCTGTTGGACGTACTGCCAAATTCTCTAAAACGACATTAGAGGCGGCTTATGTTTGAGAAATTACAATTAAATGATCTGGCAACAGCTCTGGTAGACATTCCTGCAGTCAGCATGCCAATTGCACGCTCCCTCAAAACTTGAGACATCTGTGGCATTGTGTTGTGTGACAAAACTGCACATTTTAGAGTTGGCTTTTATTGTCCTCAGCATAAGATGCACCTGTGTAATGATCATGCTGTTTAATAAGCTTCTTGATATAAAATCAAAATCAAATCAAATCAAATGTATTTGTCACATACACATGGTTAGCAGATGTTGATGCGAGTGTAGCGAAATGCTTGTGCTTCTAGTTCCGACAATGCAGTAATAACCAACGAGTAATCTAACCTAACAATTCCATAACTACTACCATAACTACTACAAGTGTAAAGGGATAAAGAATATGTACATAAAGATATATGAATTAGTGATGGTACAGAACGGCATAGGCAAGATGCAGTAGATGGTATCGAGTACAGTATATACATATGAGATGAGTATGTAAACAAAGTGGCATAGTTAAAGTGGCTAGTGATACATGTATTACATAAAGATGCAGTAGATTATATAGAGTACAGTATATACATATACATATGAGATGAGTAATGTAGGGTATGTAAACATTATATTAAGTAGCATTGTTTAAAGTGACTAGTGATATATTTTACATCAATTCCCATTATTAAAGTGGCTGGAGTTGAGTCGGTGTGTTGGCAGCAGCCACTCAATGTTAGTGGTGGCTGTTTAACAGTCTGATGGCCTTGAGATAGAAGCTGTTTTTCAGTCTCTCGGTCCCTGCTTTGATGCACCTGTACTGACCTCGCCTTCTGGATGATAGCAGGGTGAACAGGCAGTGGCTCGGGTGGTTGTTGTCCTTGATGATCTTTATGGCCTTCCTGTGACATCGGGTAGGTGTCCTGGAGGTGTCCTGGAGGGCAGGTAGTTTGTCCCCGGTGATGCGTTGTGCGGACCTCCCTACCCTCTGGAGAGCCTTACGGTTGTGGGCGGAGCAGTTGCCGTACCAGGCGGTGATACAGCCCGACAGGATGCTCTCGATTGTGCATCTGTAGAAGTTTGAGTGCTTTTGGTGACAAGCCGAATTTCTTCAGCCTCCTGTAGTTGAAGAGGCGCTGCTGCGCCTTCTTCACAACGCTGTCTGTGTGGGTGGACCAATTCAGTTTGTCCGTGATGTGTACGCCGAGGAACTTAAAACTTACTACCCTCTCCACTACTGTTCCATCGATTTGGATAGGGGGGTGCTCCCTCTGCTGTTTCCTTAAGGCCACGATCATCTCCTTTGTTTTCGTCAATGTTGTTGTTGGACGCAATGCAGAACATATCCCAATCCACGTGATTGAAGCGGTCTTGAAGCGTGGAATCAGATTGGTCGGACCAGCGTTTAACAGACCTGAGCGCGGGAGCTTCTTGTTTTAGTTTCTGTCTGTAGGCAGGAAGCAACAAAATGGAGTCGTGGTCAGCTTTTCCGAAAGGAGGGCGGGGGAGGGCCTTATATGCGTCGCGGAAGTTAGAATCGCAATGGTCCAAGGTTTTACCAGCCTTGGTTGCGCAATCGATATGCTGATACAATTTAGGGAGTCTTGTTTTCAGATTAGCCTTGTTAAAATCCCCAGCTACAATGAATGCAGCCTCAGGATATGTGGTTACCAGTTTGCAAAGAGTCAAATAAAGTTTGTTCAGGGCCATCGATGTGTCTGCTTGGGGGGGAATATATACGGCTGTGATTATAATCGAAGAGAATTCCCTTGGTCCATAATGCGGACGACATTTGATTGTGAGGAATTCTATGTCAGGTGAACAGAAGGACTTGAGTTCCTGTATGTTGTTGTGGTCACACCACGTCTCGTTAATCATAAGGCATACGCCCCCGCCCCTTTTCTTACCAGAAAGATGCTGTCGGCGCGATGCGTGAAGAAACCAGCTGGCTGCACTGACTCCGTTAGCGTGTCTCGAGTGAGCCATGTTTCCGTGAAGCAAAGAACGTTACAGTCTCGGATGTCTCTCTGGAATGCTACCCTTGCTCGGATTTCATCAACCTTGTTGTCAAGAGACTGGACATTGGCGAGAAGAATGCTAGGGAGTGGTGCGCGATGTGCCCGTCTCCGGAGTCTGACCAGAAGACCGCTACGTTTCCCTCTTTTACCATGTCTTTGTTTTGGGTCGCAGGCTGGGATCTATTCATTTGTCCTGGTTGAAAGGCAGAACACAGGATCCGCTTCGGGAAAGTCATATTCCTGGTCGTACTGATGGTGAGTTGACGCTGCTCTTATATTCAGTAGTTCTTCTCGACTGTATGTAATGAAACCTAAGATGACCTGAGGTACCAATGTAAGAAATAACACGTAAAAAAACTAAAAATTGCATAGTTTCCTAGGAACGCGAAGCGAGGCGGACATCTCTGTCGGCGCCGCAAGCTGTCAGGTGGATGGATTCTCTTGGCAAAGGAGAAATGCTCCCTAACAGGGATGTAAACAAATCTGTGCACAAAATTTGAGAGAACTAAGCTTTTTGTCCGTATGAAACATTTCAGGGAGCTTTTATTTCAGCTCATGAAACATGGGACCAACACTTTATATGTTGCGTTTATATTTTTGTTCAGTGTATTCAAACCAAGGTGGCATTGACTTGCACTACGCTTTTTAGCTCTTGATGGTTGCTAGGCTGCACCCATTACTTCTATCCTCCTGTCAGTTGTAAACTTTGTGAGGCATGTCACTTCACTCATCTCTGCATAGAGCCCACCACATGCACTGTTTTCTTAACCACAACACGATGGATCCATAAAGAATTACTGTGGGAATAAATATCACTGAATAACAAAAATATGGGAATAAAGTAGGCCAATGCAATTGAAGGCATAAGATTGTTGCTTAATGAAACTCCAATAGCATGAGCCTACCTGTGTGTTGTCAACTATTTCAGCACTGTTTTCAGACAACGTGGAACTCTTGACAAATCAAGGTTGCCATCCAATTGGCGACAGATTTCCAGATTTACCGCATAAAGGAAATATGCACATTTTCCCACCAGTGTGTTTCCACCAAATGGACTTGTTGCGGATAAAAAATCAGTCTTGATGACATAGTGCACACAAAAAGTAATTAATGTACCAAATTCAATGTGTACAACAGTGAGAATATATTTGTTTGTCAAACAGCAGTCACGCATCGATTATCATGTCACCAGAATAAGAGCCTCTAAATTTATTGGAAAGGAGCATCAAGATCATCGCCGTGCACTTTCACCACACTGTGAAGTTCATCATAACTTATTTCATCTGTAGCCTAGTAAACTGCATGATTTCCTGACGAGGTTATTATATCAATATTTGCGTATAAAAGCGTTTCCACCAACATTTCTCACATAATTAATTTAATTAGACACAAAAAGCTCCCACCTTGTCTAGTGTATTTTGTTTTGTCGACATTTGGAAAGTTTACCAACAAATCTTCTGTTTCCATCAGGCCTGTTGTGACAATTGTTTTATCCAACATGTACACTACATGACCAAAAGTATGTGGACACCTGCTCGTCCCCAGCTATGCAGCTATAACAGCCTCCACTCTTCTGGGAAGGCTTTCCAATAGATGTTGGAACATTGCTGTATGGATTTGCTTCCTTCCAGCCACAAGACCATTAGTTAGGTCGGGCACTGATGTTGGGCGATTAGGCCTGGCTCGCAGTTGGCGTTCCAATTTTTTCACCTTTATTTAACCAGGGAAGCCAGTTGAGAACAAGTTCTCATTTACAACTGCGACCAATTCATCCCAAAGGTGTTCGATGAGGTTGAGGTCAGGGCTCTGTGCAGGCCAGTGAAGTTCTTTCACACCGATCTCGACAAATAATTTCTGTATAGACCTCGCTTTGTGCATAGGGGCATTTCCTGTTTCAGCATGACAAGGGCCTTCCCCAAACGGTTTCCAGAAAGTTGGAAGCACTGAATCGTCTAGAATGCCATTGTATGTTGTCGCGTTAAGATTTCCCTTCACTGGAACTAAGAAGCCTAGCCCGAACAATGAAAAACAGACCTAGACCATTATTCCTCCCCTGGAATCCGCCAAACCCAGATTTGTCCGTTGGACTGCTAGATGGTGAAGCGTGATTCATCACTCCAGAGAACGTTTTTCCACTGCTCCAGAGTCCAATGGCGGCGAGCTTTTCACCACTCCAGCCTACGCTTGGCATTACACATGGTGATCTTAGGCTTGTGTGCGGCTGTTCGGCCATGAAGCTCCCGAAGAAACGGTTATTGTGCTGATGTTGCTTCTAGAGGCAGCTTCAGCACTCGGCAGTCCTGTTCTGTGAGCCATTGTTGCTCCTAGGCGTTTCCACTCCACAATAACATCAGTTACAGTTGACCGGGGCAGCTCTAGCAGGGCAGAAATTTGACAAAATGACTTGTTGGAAAGGTGGCATCCTATGAATGTGCCATGTTGAAAGTCACTGAGCTATTCAGTAAGGCCATTCTACTGCCAATGTTTGTCTATGGAGATTGCATAGCTGTATGCTTCATTTTATTCACCTGTCAGCTGAAATAGCAGAATCCACTAATTTGAAGGGGTGTTTACATAATTTTGTATAGTGTACTTTATGAAGATTGGATGAAAAACGGGTTATTGTTTTCTTTTTACTGACTCTCTGTTTGGATATTGGTTAGGTTACAATTAGGCTGTGAAATGTTAGCTAAGTTGAGGTGAGGGCTGCTCATGATCATCTTGTCTGGTTGGCTCATTTATTATCACTGATCTGAACATTTTGTCAGCATGTTATGTAGCTTAATAACTGGATTATTTTTGCTCTTCTGATGCAGTCACTCTAGTAACCTAGGCCTACTCCCAACAAAAAGCCTCTGACTTGTCTTAATCAATCAATGAGATTTTGTTTAACTGAATCTCCATCTGTAGGTTATATTTGGTTAATTCTCTGGCTGGGCAAATTAGTGGAGGTGGTAAAGCTCATCTATTCTGTCACGTTCGTCGTAACGATGAGAACAAGGCGCAGCGTGATTAGAATACATTCTTCTTTTAATTAAATGAAGAACACTTAACAAAATGAATGTGACGCTACAATAACAAGTGCTGACAGGCAACTACACATAGACAATAACCCACCAAATACCCAAGGAATATGGCTACCTAAATATGGTCCCGAATCAGAGACCACGATAAACAGCTGCCTCTGATTGGGAACCAATCTAGCAACCATAGACAAATAAACACCTAGATAAACAACAACCCCTAGACATACAAAACCCCTTGTCGTGTCTTTACTGTCTTTAACTGAAGACTGATAGTTTTTATCAAAGATTCTCTGTAATGAGTTACTATGCGATCAACTGATTAATCACGTAACTAATTAACTATGAAATCGGGGCACCAAGGAAAAACATTCAGATTACAAAGTTATCATTTCCTAAAATAACTTTTCAGATATTTTATCTGATCAATTAGTCTTCGAATTCATTAATTATTTACTTTACCTCATGTTAGTCTCATTCCAAACGTTGTAAATTGTTGGTTATCTGCACGAACCCAGTCTTCACTATGAGTCATCCATACATCAATTGTCTTAAATCATTTATTTATTAATAACTAAGTAATTCACAGAAATGCATAAACAAACAAACAAACAAACAAACAAAGGTAAATGTAATGATAGGAAACTGTGCCCTAGTGGGCTAAACCGGCATGGCGGCTTGTTAAACAAAAAGGGAAATGGGGGGGTCCACTAAGAAGTCACTACAGAGTTAATTATAACAATTAAAATGCTAATCCTTTACACTTGAACGCTCACTCATTCGGGAACAATTGCAATCAATATATATATTTACGCTCAGTGTGTCTTCTTGATCGCTGGTGTAAAGTTTGTGTCTTTCGTAGAATTCTCCGTCTCTCTCCCTCTCTCTCTCTGTCTCGGTTAGAAGGGATAGTTCAAAGTGACATTCATTATAGAATGGATGTTTCGGCGGTTGTCGTTCTTCGCGTTCAATGATACCAAATTCCTAGCTGTAGACTAGTAATTAGTATCAAAGACTTGTTCTCATTCTGTCTGTATTGATAGTCTAAGAGTTTAACCACGTGGTATGGTTAAAAGATTCAGCAATGGTCTACAACCTTTGTCCTCCCCTAATGGAGAAAAACATGGTGATAATTTCTCAAAGTTTTTTTTCTTTTCGGAATGGCACAAAAGGGCTGTCCCAGGATATCTGACCCTAACTGGGTTCAGGGGCGGTCCAGGATGTCTGACCCTAACTGGGCTCAGGGGCGGTCCTCTGATTTAGTTCAAATCCAATTCCCTTTTTGAGTTTTCCTTCATTAAACAGTCCAAAATCACATTGTAAAATTGTGTAAACAGTATCATACTCACTCATTCATCTTATACAACAATTAGATGTAAACATTATATCTGGGGCTATTATATAAACAGCGTTATGGTAATGTGGCCACACCGTCTCCCATGACCTTCCCAAGTTGTGACAAACGGACCAGTTTGTAGCTGGATTCTTCACCGATCTTTTACACTTTCTCCGGAACATGAACTTTGTTCGTACCTCAAGTTCTGTGAGGTGGAAGGATTTCCTTTGTCTCCATGAAAAACTACTCTCTCTATACTGTGTGTCCATGAGTTCTTCTCAGGACTTTACAACCTCTGACCACAGCAGCCTAGTTGAAGGAGGAAAGGGGGAGGCAGGGAGAGGGGTTGCTATACTCAGAGGCCAACGTCATGACACCCTAGACAATACAAAACTACACAAACCACCCTCGTCACACCCTGACCTAACCAAAATAATAAAGAAAACTAGGATAACTAAGGTCAGGGCGTGACATATTCGTTTTCTCATCTATCACTGATCAGAAACATTTGTCATTCAAGAATATAGCCTAAATCAAGAGTAGGTATATTATTTTGCGTATAGTCAACTCCAAAAGCTTGAGGAGGTTGTGATTAAAAAAAAATAGATTGTTCTTATTTTCTATTGATATGATGAAGATTCTCTCAATGTAAGACCCTACACCTGCACCCTGTCAAAGGGGACTGAGGATAGAAAAAACATGGGCTTGCCTTGGGCAAGGTTTTTTATATGACAGCGGTTCCACGCGTTGCCGTGATGCAAAAAAGTCCTCCTTCCCTTCACTGTGTTTAGTCAAACATCAAATCCTCCTAGTTGCCGTGTAAATCAAGTTTGATTGATTGATTCCTCTCCCCTGTTTCAGGTGAGCTGTATGAGTTGCTGGTTGACTACTGTGCTGTGATACAGTTGGCTCACACACATGCGGACCTGTTTGACTGGATCAGGAATACCCTGAAACACAGGAGTCAGCTGTGAGGACACATCTACATACTCTAAAGGAGCTTCCTTTCCTTGTCTCCTTTCCTTTTTTCACATTATTGAGATGCACCCCAGAGATAGAGTGGCTCTATGAATGATCTGTGGATAGAAACATGGTACAGTTCCAAGTAATGGTTGATTATGAATGTGTTTGTCTTTTCAATAGTTACACTGTTCCTAAATCAAACTGATACATTTGTAACTACTGCATACTGAACTATTTAGAAAACGACTAAATGTGATGATAAAACGAAGCTAATGAAATGATGTCAACAAAATCAGGGGTCCTGCTTTTTGATTTCTCCCTTGATGATAGCCAACAATTTAACCATCACCAGACATATATATATATATATATATATATATATATATATATATATATATATATATATACATACATACATGCAGTGTACTGTAAAATACTCTAAAATTATAATTTTTTTCTTTAAACATTTTGAATAAATTCATCTTTATAATCTAGTGACTTCACTGTTTGTTTATTGGTAAAATGAGTATTGTGGCTGTATTGTGGCTGACAGACATACGCACCAGTGGCGGCTGGTGGGACGAGCTATAGAAGGACTGGCTCATTGTAATGGCTGGAACGGTGTAAATGGAACAGTATCAAACACATCAAACATGGAAAACACTTTTGACTGTGTTGCATTAATTCCATTCCAGTCATTACAATGAGCCAGTCCTCCTATAGCTCCTCCCACCAGTCGCCACTGACACACACGTCTCTCTCTTGTTTCTCTGTCTCTCTTTCTGTCTCTCTCTCTCTCAAACACACACACACACACACACACACACACACACACACACACACCCTTTGGCAGAACCAGGAAGTCCCTCCCA
This sequence comes from Oncorhynchus clarkii lewisi, assembly GCF_045791955.1. NCBI lineage: Eukaryota > Metazoa > Chordata > Actinopteri > Salmoniformes > Salmonidae > Oncorhynchus > Oncorhynchus clarkii. The sequence goes on from NC_092151.1 coordinate 16,189,380, forward strand.
CAAACTCTCTTCGGTGGAAACTAAACTGATCCGAGTCTCTCTGTCGTCTGTCTGTGTGTGAGTGAACAACAACAGTCTAAATGGCTCAGCAGGGAGTTCTACTGGACCAGGACTAGTTCTGTTGTTCTGTCTGTCTGGATCTACTGAAGGAGCCTGTGGCTATTCCTTGTGGACACAGTTACTGTAGTTGTATTGAGGGCTACTGGGATCAAGATGATCAGGGCATCTACAGCTGTCCTCAGTGCAATCAGACCTTCACTCCAAGGCCTACTCTGAGGAAAAATAACATGTTGGCTGAGGTGGTGGAGACACTGAAGAAGACAGGACTCCAGGCTGCTCCCCCTCCTCTGTGCTATGCTGGACCTGGAGATGTGGCGTGTGATTTCTGCACTGGGACCAGAAAGCCCTCATGTCCTGTCTGGTGTGTCTGGTGTCTTACTGTGAGACTCACCTCCAACCTCACTCCTGGACTAAAGAAACACAAGCTGGTCAACTGTGTGCTGTGGTGAATGTTTGGTAACAATCAACAACATAGTCCAGGAGAGAGAGAGAAGGTGCGGAAGGAGCTCCAACAGGCTGTGGAGTCTCTTAAGGTGAGAGAGAGAGACTCTCCAGTTCCATTGTAGGGAACAGGCTGTCTGGGTTCCCAGTTAGAGTGGGAATATACTTTTTGACAAGGAGCCTCTCTCTCTCTCTCTCTCTCTCTCTCTCTCTCTCCCTCTCTCTCTCCATCTCACTCTCCTAACAGCGTTCTGCAAATGCAGCAGTGGATGACAGTGAGAGGATCTTTACTGAACTGATCTGCTCCATGGAGGAAAGGCGCTCTGAGGTGAAGGAGCTGATCAGAGCTCAGGAGAAGGCGTGCTGAAGGTCTACTGGAGCCACTGAAACAGGAGCTAGTTGAGCTGAGGAGGAGAGATGCTGAGCTGGAGAAACTCTCACACACAGAGGATCACATCCATTTCCTTCAGGTGACTATACTGTCTTGTTACATTATGAAATGTAATATCTTATTACAGGTTACACTGAATTAGAGCTAGAAGTGACCCTTCTTATAATCCAGTGATGAGCTAGAAGTGACCCTTCTTATAATCCAGTGATGAGCTAGAAGTGACCCTTCTTATAATCCAGTGATGAGCTAGAAGTGACCCTTCTTATAATCCAGTGATGAGCTAGAAGTGACCCTTCTTATAATCCAGTGATGAGCTAGAAGTGACCCTTCTTATAATCCAGTGATGAGCTAGAAGTGACCCTTATATTCCAGTGTTGTCAATCTTTGCTTATTGGTAAACTAAACTGAGCATTGTGGAGCCCTGTATTGTGGCTGAGCGCTGACACACACAAGATATGTTTTTAATACTTTATTAATAATATCAAATTAGATTCCTGAAAAGGATTCTCAGGCCCTCAGGTTGAAAACAGACAATGTCATGTCTTTATTGAATGAATAAATTATAAAAGAACAAACATAAAACACTATACTAACATAAATAAATACTTTATTTAGTTCCAAAGAGATCCCCACCAGACCAGTAGACATTTTCACCTCGTCTCTTCATAAGTTACTACTGTATCTTATACAATGTTTGATATAATATAATAGTATAATAATGTAATAGTATAATAATATACTAGTCATTTCTCATCCAGTAATCTCTAAACAGCTTGTTTACATTTGGCACAGGAGGTGGAAGAGAGGGAGGAGAAGAGAGGAGGAGAAAACAGAGGGAGAGAGTGATTGGTCAAGAGGAGAGAAAAAAGAGAAGGGGATGAGTGGGGAGAATAAAGGAAGGAGGGTGAAAAGACAGATGAAGAGAGGGATGGAGAAGAAAGAGAATGAGATGGGAGAGATGGAGAGAGAGGAAAATGTACAAAAGTATTTGTATGGTTGATAAAATGGGTCCATTGTTTGTCTGACTCCATGGACATTTCCCCCATGATTCAACAGTTCAAGAGGACCTATGGTCTGAGGTAAGGGTAGGGTGTAGCCAGGGTCTAGGGGTTAGGATATCCCTGTGCTAAGACTTTCAAGTGTATGCATCCAGGTGAAAAGCGTATAACTCCAGCAGGTAGAGTGGAGTGGGGGACTAGGGTATAAGGGTGTATTGAGTAGGGTGTAGTACATTGGGTGTAGGGTCTTCTAAGACTTTCAAGTGTAAGTGTCCAGGTTAAAAGCTGTATCTAGGAAGTGTTGTAACTCCACCAGGTGAGGTAAGGTTAAGGTGTAGGGTATAGGGGTTAGGGTGTAGTGTATAAGTGTGTTAGGACTGTTCAGTAAATGCGTCCAGGTTAAAAGCTGTATCTAGGAAGTGTTGTAACTCCACCAGGTGAGGTAAGGTTAAGGTGTAGGGTATAGGGGTTAGGGTGTAGTGTATAAGTGTGTTAGGACTGTTCAGTAAATGCGTCCAGGTTAAAAGCTGTATCTAGGAAGCGTTGTAATTCCACCAGGTGAGCTGCTTTGTTCCCTGTAGCTGGAGCTGCTGCTGGCCCACGACCAGCATACCTACACATACACACAAAAGAATGAAGCACACAATTAATACAAAACACAAGTCTATTCCCCTTGCGTTTCATCAAATCATTCAATGATCTCTTTCCCAGAGCTGGTATGAGTGAAGGAGGGTGGGCTGTACCAAACGGGGCGGGTGCGGTCAACAGTGGTTCGTAGGCGGGGTTTGACATAGTCATAGTAACCCTGGTTCTTGTGTTCTTCCTGGCACCACACCAGGTCAGCATTAGGATAACGATCTGTCTCCACTTTCACCTGGTCAAACGGAAACGGAGAGAGCTGGAGGAAGAGAGAGAGATGGTGAGATTGGAAGTGTGTGTGTGTGTGTGTGTGTGTGTGTGTGTGTGTGTGTGTGTGTGTGTGTGTGTGTGTGTACCTGCTCTATGCGCGCAATGGCCACAGTATCATCATTGCCTCTGTTGTTGCGTTCTCTAGTCAGTTCATAGTAGACCTTCCCAGTACAGAACACAATCCTCTTCACCGCCTCTGGGTTCTCACACACAGGACCACTGTCTGGGATCAGACGCTGGAAGTGGGTACCTGAAACACACACGCGTCAGAGACACACAAACACACACGTCAGAGACACTGGGGCTCTTTCTCAAATCATCTTTCCTTGAGTCCTCCGATCCTCTCGCCTCCTCAAAACCCAATGAGCCCCACTCTTCTCCCATTCCATCCCTCCATCCCTCACCTGGCAGCATGTCATCAAAGCTGGACTTGGCCTCTGGGTGGCGCAGCAGAGACTTGGGGGTAATGACTATCAGCTGGAGGACAGAGAGAATCAATAAAAAGAGGAGAGGTGTGTGTGTGTGTGTGTGTGTGTGTGTGTGCGTCTGACACTCACAGGCTTCCTGAAGGCCTGTAGTATTTGTCTACGGAGGACGTGGAAGTAGTTAGCCGGTGTAGAGCAGTTGACTATGATCCAGTTACAGTCATACAGCTGACGCACTGCAAACTCCTCAGCAGAGAATATCTGTGGACGGGACAGGTCATACACACACACAAGTTTAGAGACTCCCTCTCTCTCGCTGTCTCTCAGACATACACAAACACACACACACACACTTACAGGGTAGGTATCTGGGTCTTCGTTACACATCTGCAGGAACCTCTCTGGTCGGGCCGAGGAGTGCTCTGGTCCCTGAGTGAAGAATCATGGGATACGTCGTTTATCGTCCATTTGTGTCAACAGATTTTTTCCCAAACGGACACCGACATTTAGAGGGACAGAGATAAAGCGATAGGAGCTGCAGTACTATTCTGTTCTCAGTGACTATGGCAGGCAGGCAGGCAGACATGCAGACAGACAACGAGCCCATATATAGTAATCCCTACCATTCCCTCCATGCCGTGGGGCAGCAGCAGGACTATTCCGTTCTGTCTGACCCACTTGGCCTGTCCTGGGCAGATGAACTGGTCTATAATACACTGGGCTGTGTTGTGGAAGTCACCAAACTGGGCCTCCCATAGAACCAATGCATTGGGACTGGCCATGGCAAAACCCAGCTCAAATCCTAGAGATGGGACAGAGGGAGATGGGACAGAGGGAGATGGGACAGAGGGAGATGGGACAGAGGGAGATGGGACAGAGGGAGATGGGACAGAGGGAGATGGGACAGAGGGAGAGGGGACAGAGGGAGAGGGGACAGAGGGAGATGGGACAGAGGGAGAGCGAGGGAAAGGGACAGAGGCAGAGAGAGAGGGGGGGGGTGTTCAGGTCAGAAGGAATGAGGGTAGTAACTAACAAAAACAGACAAACCCCCATAATTCTGTGGCATGCTGTGGCCAGACAACCTCCCATAATGCTGTGGCCAGAAAAAAAACATAATGCTGTGGCCAGACAACCCCCCATAATGCTGTGGCCAGACAACCCCCCATAATGCTGTGGCCAGACAACCCCCCATATTGCTGTGGCCAGACAACCCCCCATATTGCTGTGGCCAGACAACCCACCATAATGCTGTGGCCTGACAACCTCCCATAATGCTGTGGCCAGACAAACCCCCCCCCCCCCCCCCCCCCATAATGCTGTGGCCAGACAACCCCCCCCCCCCCCCTCCCATAATGCTGTGGCCAGACAAACTCCCCCCCATAATGCTGTGGCCATACAACCCCCCCCCATAATGCTGTGGCCATACAACCCCCCATAATGCTGTGGCCATACAACCCCCCCATAATGCTGTGGCCATACAACCCCCCCCATAATGCTGTGGCCAGACAACCCCCCCATAATGCTGTGGCCAGACAACCCCCCCCCCCTCCCATAATGCTGTGGCCAGACAACCCCCCCATAATGCTGTGGCCAGACAACCCCCCCATAATGCTGTGGCCAGACAACCCCCCCATAATGCTGTGGCCAGACAACTCCCCCATAATGCTGTGGCCAGACAACTCCCCATAATGCTGTGGCCAGACAACCCCCCATAATGCTGTGGCCAGACAACCCCCCATAATGCTGTGGCCAGACAACCCCCCCATAATGCTGTGGCCATACAACCCCCCCATAATGCTGTGGCCATACAACCCCCCCATAATGCTGTGGCCATACAACCCCCCCCATAATGCTGTGGCCAGACAACCCCCCCATAATGCTGTGGCCAGACAACTCCCCCATAATGCTGTGGCCAGACAACCCCCCCATAATGCTGTGGCCAGACAACCCCCCCATAATGCTGTGGCCAGACAACTCCCCCATAATGCTGTGGCCAGACAACTCCCCCATAATGCTGTTGCCAGACAACTCCCCCATAATGCTGTGGCCAGACAACCCCCCCATAATGCTGTGGCCAGACAACCCCCCCATAATGCTGTGGCCATACAACCCCCCCATAATGCTGTGGCCAGACAACCCCCCCATAATGCTGTGGCCAGACAACTCCCCCATAATGCTGTGGCGTAAAGCGCAAAATAATAGACTGCATCTGTATGTATATGAATGT